>NC_084824.1:39692344-39849427 GCF_958449725.1 Rosa rugosa | reverse complement strand
TCCAATCCAACGAGATTTAAGTTTACCAGGAAAGATTTTAAGTCGAGAGTGAAACAATAGGACTTTTTGTCCCACAACAAAGGTCTTGCCACGAAGCATCTTATCATGATAAGCCTTAGTCTTCTCCTTGTAAATCCGTGAACTCTCATAAGCATCATTCCTCAACTCTTCCAATTCATTCATTTGGAGTTTCCTCAACACTCCAGCATCACTCATGGACATGTTCAACGTCTTCAAGGCCCACCATGCTCTATGTTCAAGTTCCACAGGCAAATGACATGCCTTACCATACATAATCCTGAAAGGTGACATCCCTATTGGCGTTTTAAAAGTTGTCCTGTAAGCCCATAAAACATCATCAAGGCGTTTGCTCCAATCCTTCCTGTTAGTGCTCACAGTCTTCTCCAAAATCTGCTTGATCTGACGGTTAGAAACTTCTGCTTGTCCACTTGTCCACTTGTCCACTTGTCTGAGGATGATAGGGCGTAGAGACCCTATGTGTGACGTTATATTTCTTGAACAAAGCAGCTATGGTCTTGTTGCAAAAATGTGTCCCTCCATCACTAATAATTGCTCATGGCATTCCAAACCTTGCAAAGATGTTAGTCTTTATAAAATCTGAAACAACTTAAGAATCATTAGTCCTGGTGGCTTTTGCTTCCACCCATTTTGACACATAATCAACAGTAAGCAAGATATATAGAAAACCATAAGATGAAGGAAAGGGTCCCATAAAATCAATTCCCCACACATCAAAAATTTCGACAATAAGGATATTAGTTAAGGGCATTTGATTTCTAGGTCCTAAGTTTCCAGTTCTTTGACACCTATCACAAGTCATACAGAAAGCATGTGCATCTTTAAACAATGAAGGCCAAAAGAAACCGGATTCTAACACCTTTAATGCAGTTTTCTTAGATCCAAAATGACCCCCACAATTTTTAGCATGGCAAAATGACAAAATATCATTAAATTCAGATTCATCAACACATCGTCTAACTATGCCATCATTACAAATTTTTCACAAGTAAGGATCATCCCATACATATTGCCTAGCAGTTTTTTTAAGTTTAGCATGCAAGTGACTTGCCAAATGACTAGGGACTTTATTTGTAACTAAGAAATTAAAGCCAAATAACATTTCCTAGTCCCCCACACTATTTCCTTATATTTATACCCCCACACTTAGCATTTGCTAGTCCCTTAGGAAAATAATGCAAAAACAAGGAAATAGTATTCTGAAGAGGACGTTCTTAAACTTGAAATATGAAGAGCCTCATATTTCTATAATCTATGTCAACAATCGAAGCCAAGCATTCTTTAATTTCCTGTTTCCACATGATTCATTAAAAAATGGCAAAATTGAAAAACGTTAAGCCATTTGATTTTTATGATTTTCATTTCAATTTTATTTGACAAGCTACTTTTTTTGTGCAAATTTTGGATGACCAAACGGTTATGGAATTCTTGCATACGAATCTAAAGAATGATATGTTTTAATCTTTGAATTATATTGCATAGTAGTGGAAAATTGAAAAAGTTCACAAATTTTAAATATAATTGAAGATGTGCTCTCTAGAACGGCAGACACACACACATAACCTTTTCCTTGTCCAAAATGTTCAAACAAATGTATTACCGTTCTAGAGATGACACTCAATTTAATATTTGCAGATTTTTAGTATTTCCGAAATGGTCATTCTTTTATATGCATAAATCTTTTCTACAAAAACTAGCCAATTTGATAACCGTTTGGTCATCCAAAATATGCAAAAAAATGCAGTCGGTCAAATAAATTGAAATGAAAAACATAAGAATCAAATGGCTAAACAATTTTCAATTTTGCTAGATAGATAGCTGTGTGTGCTTGGCTATCTATCTTTTTTGTTCAACTTGAAGCAACTCAAAAAAAATGGAATTGAATACATGGTTTCCCCGTGCGAAGGTGATGCACAATTGGCATATCTAATGGACATAGGCTACATTAATGCTGTAACAACTATCGATTCAGACTTGATGACATTTGGGGTTTCAAGGGTAAGTACATTTTTTTCTTATTTAATTTAGAAATTTTTTTGAATGTAATCCGGACAAATTTGTATTTGATAATGAAATTTTATTGAAAAGAGTGACAGAGTCAGTAAAATGGATGGATTTTTCTCCAAAAATGTTTCTGGAAGTCTGTGTATTTTATGGATGTGACTACCTAGTTGACGAAGCTTTCAAGATTAAAGAGGACGGAGAAGTAATCAATATTGATTTACTGAAAGCACTGATTCAGAAGCACAGGAGTTTCCTTATTGCGATTGAGAAAGAAAATATATTCTTTTGCGGATCGTAACGGTAAGGTAACCTTTTGTAGGGATTCAGTTGTATGAGGGTTCCAAAGTGCTCTTTTGGGATTCACTCAACAACAGGTATATGACCCCACCAAATTATTGCATTTGCAGTATCATTTTGAGCACTTGAACCAATTAGATATGGAGAGTGAAATTTGGACTCCCCTTTTTGTAAACCACACTCCCACTATCATTTCAACATTTTTATTTCCACAATTAGCCCTTAGACTATGTTGCCTTCTGTTCCCGCCGTTCAACAATTGAAGCTAAGCATTCTTTAATTTTTTGTTTCCACATGATTCATACAAAAAATGGCAAAATTGAAAAACGTTAAGCCATTTGATTTCTATGATTTTCATTTCAATTTTATTTGACAAACAACTTTTTTGTGCAAATTTTGGATGACCGAACGGATATGAAATTCTTGCATATGAATCTAAAGAATGATATGTTTTTATCTTTGAATTCTATTGCATAGTAGTACAAAATTGTAAAAGTTCGCAAATTTTAAATATAATCGAGGATGTGTTCTCTAGAACGACAGACAGACACACACACACATAACCTTTTTCTTATCCAAAATGTTCAAACAAATGTATTACCATTCTAGAGATGACACCACAATTTAATATTTGCAGATTTTTAGTATTTCCGACATCTAGGTAATTCAATGATCAGAAATTGTCATTCTTTTATATGCATAAATATTTTCGGCAAAAATTAGCCAATTTTGTAACCGTTTGGTCATCCAAAATATGCAGAAAAATGCAGTCGGTCGAATAAATTGAATCATAGGAATCAAATGGCTAAACAGTTTTCATTTTGGCTAGATAGATAGCCACGCTTGGCTATCTATCTTTTTTGTTCAACTTGAAGCAACCAAGCAACCCAAAAAAAATGGAATAGAATACATGGTTTCCCTAATAGCGACATTTTAGTGCGACGTTTTGAATGTTATTTCCTCCTATTTACTTAGTTATTTCCTTAATTAAATAGAATTTAATAAAAGTTTCTATTTTTAGGATTTTTAATAAATTTTCTATTTTTAGGTACCATGGAGCAAATGGAGCATAAATGAGCTTAAAGGAGAAAGAGAAGCAAGAAAACGTTGGAAATGACTAAGGCAAGGCACAAGGATGCAGAAATGAGCTGAAATGAAGAAATGAAGTTTTCCTGGTCCGACTAGGAAACCCAGTCAAGGTAGGAATCCTAATGACACAAGGAGTCCCAATTGAACTAGGAAAGCAAATGAAGATTCTGGAAGGTTCAAGAACATTTCATATGAAGAGTCCTTGTTTGACTAAGAGTCCTAAAGACATGAGGAGTCCTGATGGGGCTAGGAAACCTCAGAGCTCTAGGAGACCATGTGGCTTCAAGATAGCTCAAGAAAGCTCAAGAATGTTCTAGAAAACTTGGGATATTGCGGCAAATAAAGAGACCTAAGTATACTAGGGTTTCTTGGATGCAAAAGGAAGGAATTCTAAGAGAAATAAGAGTTTTTGCCGTGAGATATTCAAGGGATTTAGGAAAGTGACGTTTTAGAAGTTATCATGGAGAGTTTTAAGGGATTTACAATAGGGGTTTTGTCCATTTACCCCATTTCTAGGGATTTTTTTTCCCCCTTACCCCATTAAGTTTTTTTAATTCCCTCTTACCCAATACACTCTAAGGGAGTCTTCCCTAATACCCCATTAAGATTTTTTTTTTTTTTAATACCATTTTACCCCTCACCCCTTTGTTACTTAGAGAGAGAGAGAGAGAGAAAATGGAAGAGGTAGAAACTATAGGAGACTTCGCCGGAGCCCATCACCGGCCGCCGGATTCCGGTCACCGGTCGCCGGATTCCGGCCAACTTTCGCCGGAATCCGGTCACCGACTGCCGCCCACCGGAATTTGCTGAAAATCTCACCGGAAAGTTTTTTTGCCCCCAATAGACATCTATTGCCCCCTAATAGAGGGGCAATAGACGTCTATTGCCCCCCAATAGTCTATTGCCCCCTAATAGACGTCTATTGGCCCCCAATAGACGACTATCAGCCATGTATTGCCCCCTAGTAGACGTCTATTGCCCCCCAATAGACGTTTAGATTATCAAAATGGTAATTAATCTTCCTAAAACTACACAAATAAAACTTTGATTAAAGAAAAAAAACGAGGAGATTACATCAATTCAAAACGTCTATTGCCCCCCAATAGACGTATATTGCCCCCCAATAAACGTTTCGGTTACCGAAATGAAAACTAATCTTCCTAAAATTACACAAATAAAACTTTGATTAAAGAAAAAAAATCAGAGATTGTATCAATTTAAAGCGTCTATTGCGTCCCAATAGACATGTATTGCCCTCCAATAGACTTTTATCAGACGTCTATTGGGAAGCAATACGTACACGTCTATTGCCCACCAATAAAACTTTTTTTTTTCTTTCCTTCTGGGCCTTCTGCCATCATGAAACTGGCCTCCATCTCATCAACTCTCTTCCCAAGGACCCCTTGTGCAGCTATTTCCACTGCCACCTCTTCAGACGCCTCATCCATCTTCATATCTTCCAACTACACCAAGATGCACAACCAATAATCAATCTAATCCAAAATTCTAATAACTAATTCATCATTCACAATTATGCTTATCCACTTGCTTCATTAATCAATTATTCAAATTGCAAACCGAAGATTTAAGAAAAAGAACAACTCCTGAACACAATCTAGCAACAAAAACCAGCTGATTCGGTCTATATCTAATTTCAACTCCTGAGAACTCCCACGGATTCACTCAATGAGTTAACTCATGATAAACAACCAAAACAAGCACAACTTTACCTGGAGAAGAAGCCAGAGCGACTCGTCGACGTGAGCTCCGACCCGGAGAAAATCCCTGACCTGAACTCCGGCCAGATTCTCCAATTACCATCATTCTGAGAACCCGACCGGAGAAATTGCGATCGTTGAAGGGGAAGGTGAAGTCCGGTTTGGATCCGAATTCCAATAAGGCGAAGCCCTGACCAGGTCGGGTCAGCACCGTCGTCTCCACGTCGAAGAACGCAATCTCGAACCGGTCCTCACTGCTCCGACTCAACTATCGTAATTTTCGGATTGTGATGATTCCCGGGTCTGAGACAGCCATGTACACCACCGAGCCTCCGGCAAATACCCTAAAGAGAGAGAGAAGAAGAAGCCGGCGCCGGCTAAGAGAGAGAGAAGAAGAGGTCGCCGGCAGAGAGAGAGAGAGAGAGGGAGGGGAAAGAGAGAGATCGATGATGTGAGAGAGTGTCAATCTGTAATTTTTAACTTTTTAGAGCCTAAAATCGTCATTTAGATATTTGGGTTAGTGGGAAAAAAAAATCTCTTGGTGGTGTAAGTGAGCTAACTTTATCTCATTTTGGGGCTATGGGTCAAGGACCCTTTACAATATTCAGAAAGCTTGAAAACAGGTCCAGATACATTCCTTGAGCTCTACACTCCATCCTTGGCCGAAATTGAGGAGATAAATATGAAAATAATCATGTAATTAATTCAAAAATAATCTCCCTAGAATCAAGGTGATAATTTGAAGACTTCTTATTGGTTGGATGACACAGGAAGAATGATGTGGAATTATCTGATTGGCTACTGCTATGTGGATTAATCAGAAAAATCCTAGAAAATAAAAAGAAGAATTTTGAAGGCTTGGTGACCAAGTTGCCATCCTCCTATAAATAGGAGCATCATTGGGACGTTTGACACACCACTTCTCCCATAATTCTAAACACAAAAAATTCTCTCCATTCTCTAGTCTTCAGAAGCTCTGCGTCTCAACCAAGGAGAAGAAGAAATCATGCAATACATCAAGATCCTAGCCGCCATCCACCCTTGTGTCATCCCTAGAAGATTGCTTGCTTTCAAGGATCTTCAAGTTCTTCGTCTCAAGGCTTTGCCATTCATCTTTCACGGTGTATTTCATACTTTCTTTTGTTTTCTTTGTTTGATTTCGTAGAGCTATGAATTCTAGTTAACATGACGTTAAGGGCAAAGTTTAAAGCCCGTTTATATATTTTGAAATAAAGTTGTGATTTCTATGTTGCTTATGTGAGATTGCTTGATTGATTTTGGATTATAGAAAACTTTTATATGTATGTGTTCTTTGGTGGCCAACTTAGGATATATGCATGTAATTGGAGCTAGATTTAGGTAAATAATTCACCTAATAGTTTTGTGAACCTATTTCATAAGTAGTAAAGGCTTTGGACAAAAGTCGAAATCAATTAAGGAGGATTGCAAATAGATGAACTTTTTCATACTAGGTTGTGCACTTTGGTTGACATCCTTTCTTTGTTCTTCATGCGTTGAATGTGTTCTTGAGTAGCTAGCTTTCTAGACTATGCACTACAGGAGAAAACCCCTTTAGTGACAAACCTATTTTGTCTCCCATTCAAACAAATTTGTCACCCATAGGTATGGGTGACAAAATCATTTTGTCTCTAATTTTGTCTCTAATAGTGGGTGACAGATTCTTATTAGTGACAAAAGCTAAATTTTGTCACCCAAAAATAAAGGGGACAAAGTATTTTTCGTCTCCTATACGCCTACATTTTGTCACCTAAAACATTTCACAATCGAGCAGAAATTCTATATATGGCGGGTAATTTGAATAAAATGGCGGGATTTTGGGAATCAGTGACAAACTGTTCGGAATGGGTTTGTCACCCATACTTTGAATATTTTGAAATTAATTAATTTTTTATTTTCATATTTAATTGATTATATATTATTGGTGACAAAATGTCACCTTGACACCTGGGAACATAATATCTAATTATCAATTTTATATAACAAATTTCAACACTAAATAAAACTAAATAAAAAAGTATTTAATTGCATTGAATAAATGAAAAGATAGTATAACAGAGAAAGTGAAGTTTTGCGTTTCTACACTTCTACATAGACAATAGGTAGCAAAAACAAGTTTTCTAGTTTAATAATATAAAACTAAAGTTCCATCGGAAAACAACATTAAGGTCCTAATAGCTAGTCTGCACCCTCATCTTCATCCCCATAGATATTCACATCATCATCATCATCATCCCCATTATCATAATCATCATCATCATCACTGGAATAATGAACATTATACCCTTCAACAGTAGCAAGTTGCTCTTCTATGTGACTGATATGCCTCAAAAGCTTTTCCACCGTGGCTGTCAGCTCAATCACCTTTTGTTCTGTCACTGAAGTATTTGTAGATTTATCACTCTCAGAATAATGGACGGGTTCCTTCCGTGGACCATAGCCCAGACCGCGAATGCCTCTACCCTTTGCAACCCCAACGCCATTTGCCAAGATATCCAACTGCATAGAGACGGGAACTTCTATTTCATCAAGTGAGGCAGCCCCAAGCACTTCAGCTAACTTCTCCTTTGTTTGATTCAATTCTCCTAACATTTTCTTCTACATAATTGAAGAAGAAAAAAATAATTAATTAAAAAGCGATAAAAACAAGATTAAAAATTGAAAATCTTTATAACAAAAGCTAACCCCAGTTTGTTCAGCTGCTTCGTTGATCCATTGACCGTCACGATGTTGATGCATAGCGCTCCAATTCTCAACAAAAGACACATTTTTACCTTTCTGTTTGTGCTCAAAATAAAAAGTTAATATGATCAGTATGCATATAATACATGTTAAAATATTCAATTTTAACTCAATACCTCAAACCTGCAGATTTATGCCAATAAATACCATAAACACATGAGCAGATTAATAATTAAACAGACTGAAGGAGCAAGCGCACATGCAGATTTCAGGCTCAAGTAATATTACGACCAAGCAGAAAACCACTCAGAACCGTGAGAATATATCACTTCTTAGTGATTCGTAAAAGTAAATCACAAGAAAACTTAACATGACTGAAGCGTACTAACATAAGGGCCAAGGACATGCCCCTTCTTTTTACTGATAGTTCATGTTACAATATATTTTCAATAGGCAGTAGTAACCTCCTTAACTCTAACCATTTGGTTCAGTTGAAGTGCACCTCGCTGGATGCAATATCTAAGACTAGCTTTTCCTAATTCTAGAGAAGAGACAACTTCAATGTTCAAGTTGGACCTTTCATCTGTGTCATTTGAAACATATAGAAGAATCAATGACTCAGAAACCTATAGAAAAAGCAATACTAATTATTTGATCAAACAAGAAATAATACTTATGAACACATAAGTATTATTTCTTGTTTTACAGAAAAAGCAAAATAAAATTCAGCTTGTTGTTAAATGAAAAGGACCAAAAGTTGAAAATGAAGTGTTATTGACTCATCTTCTGCTGTGTGACAAAAGGGAGAAAAAAAAAAAAAAAAGAGACAAAAGAAAAGGAAAAAGAAGAAGAAGATGGAGTGAGTATTGACCAGTATGTTATGTTACGATACATTACCAAAAGAATATACTTTATGTGGAGCTTTAGAGTATACTTGGACACCTTATTTTATGATACTAGAGCAATTTCTGGATAGAAGTCTGGAGATCAACAAAACCTCAAATTAAAATAGTCAAACATCCAGTTTAAAGGTTATCCAAGTGAACCTGGAAACATCGTTATAATGCTACCGAACCTTCCAAAATAAAATTGAAGAAAAAGTACAAAAAGAATATACTATATGTGGAGGTTTAGAGTATAGCTGGACACCTTTTTAATGATACTAGAGCAAGTTCTGGGTTGAAGTCTGGAGATCAGCCAAACCTGAAATTAAAATAGTCAAACATCCAGTTTATAGGTTATCCAAATGGACCTGGAAACATCGTTATAATGCTACTGACCCTTCCAAAATAAAATTGAAGAAAAAGTTATAAGTCATCTGAGAAAAGCTAGAACAAGAAAAAGTTGCAGATGTAGTAGAATAGACAACAACAAAAAGGATTAAAGCCTTGTTTGTTAGCTGTGGAACAGATTAAAAGTGTTTTTCTCAAGTAATAGCTTATATATAGACATGTACAGATCACATTATTCTCTTCCCATCAAAATATATAGATGTACCTATTTACATTGTGGGAGATGATCGATCAGTGGAAGAAGAAAAAAGCTATACATTCTTGTCGGGAACAGTTAGACAATGGCCCTGCCTTCAGGGAATCTAAACCTTCAAAATGACAAAGGCAGGTCGCTAATTCATAGAAGCATAAAATACACAATCAAAAGACATATACCTCAAAAATGATCATCACATCATCACTACAATTGTAGCACCATGATGAAGACTACTGATCAGATTTAACACTTAGCTAGCATTAGCAGTGTTCATGCTTTTGAATTTTGCGCAACTACTTGCTACAGACAAACCAAATCACACAAATATGAATTTAATAAACATTAGCAGTGACGCATTTGTTACTTGTTTCAAAAATGATATAAAATAAATGACAACCAAGAATTATTCCTTCATAAGTGATGCATTTGTGTCTAGCGTTATTGGTCAATTAAATTTGCTAGATCATAGGTAGCTGTTTGTGTTTTGTTCCTTTTTCCCTTATAGTCTACAGAACAACTTGAAGACAGATTGATCGTAGATTTGGAAACCAAATCACAGATATAAGCTTATCTGTCTATCTATTCATCTAAGTAATCACTTTCTGCAACTGTCCTACATCCTTATATGATTAGCTTAGCCTAGCTTCCTAAATTGAATTATTTCACCTACTTGGCTTTCGTACAAAATTCATCTAAACACTTTCAAATATGAATTTAATAATACATTTGAATCTAAGGAATTTAATACACTTAGCTAGCATTAGCAGTGACGTGTTTGTGCTTGCCTCTTGATCCATATTAGCAAAATAATCCTTATTCAACCAACAAATATGCAATTTAATAAACACTTTACATATCCAAAATCATATAATGTCTTTCCTTATTTTTCTATTATATACATGTCCACTACCATCATGTTTCAAGACTGGTCTTAGCTCGCATAAACCATAAAAAATAAAATAAAATAAAATAAAAAGGAGAGAGGAAGATATTAATAGACTACGTGGAACTTTAGAGCATACCTGGACACCTTTTGTGTAATACTAAAGCAATTTTTGGATTGAAGTGAGCTCAACAAAACCTAAAAAACAAATCAAGACAAAAGCAAAATAAAATTTCAGCTTTTCAAGGCCAAAAGATATGGTCCGCAGAAAATTAGTAAAGATATAAGTAAACTGTGATTAAAGGTTGTTAACGCTTTCTCACACAACAAAAAGGACATTACAGGACTCTTCCTGATCATAGACCAGCTTCTTTATAAACTACTAAGGACCATAACATTAATGAGCCTACATCTAACATATTATAAGCAGAAGCAAAGACAAAGGCCATGTCAAAATGTATATGACATAAATATACGTAAATTAGAAAACTTACTTGTTCTTCTCAATATCGATCAGTTGCATCACTCTTTTTAGCACTTTCAACAATCACCTACAGAAGACAATGAATTTCAAAACAAAACTAAAGAGAAACATAGAGTAAAAACCGCAAGAGCAAAGAAGAATCATACTAGTATTCAATCCGGATGATGCTCTCTGATGCGATTCTGCTTCCCTTTTTCCTGGAATATATAAAGACACAAACTGTAAACTTCAACATAGATTGAAAATAGTACGAGTGTGACAATTGAGACTATAAGAACAATTTTATGTTTCCGCTTAGCAGAAAGTAATGCTTTGGATTTTCCATACAAAACTGTATCCAAGAACCCCGCCGTATCTCTCAAAACCTTTTCTCTGGCTATTGGAAGTCCAAGTAATATATATATATAAAGAACCAATTACAGTCACTTCCCTATATTAACAATTAGTTCCTGAAGCCATCACTATCCACCACATCAAATCCAAATATATTTAAACCTGAGTTCATCTCTCTACATAAAACTCAACCACCCCCAACAATTCCATCAAGACGTGCATATGTTAAATAAACAAGATTGTCAATTCTAAATGGGTGAGAAAACAAAAACAAAAACCCAATTAATATAAAACCAAAATTAGAGAGATGATATCATCAAAAAATAACAATACTGAAATTGAAAAGTCTGCAGCAATCAAGAATTCATATCCCAAACAATTATCCATTGTTTTCTTACCAGTATAAGAACCCATCATCTCAACTGGTATATTGTAATCAAAACACAATTACAATTGAAAATTGAGAATACCCATTGAAACAAATCAAATTATAAAAAGAAAAGAAGACAAAAATTAAAAATTTACCTGATCGATAAAAAACCCAAGATGAAGGGGTTTGGTGCTGGTGATTTAGGATGATTTTGAGATTGGGCTGCTGGGGTTGAGAAGTGAAAAGAAGAGATTAGAGAGAAGATGATGTAGTAGTTTGAGGTTTGAGGAGATGAAGTAGTTGTCGATCGAAGGTGGAGTTCATGTTGCTGGCAGTTTGAGGTTCGAAGTTGTGAACGCTTGGGAAAATAGATTTCGCGGTGGATAGGATGAAAGAAGGAAAAAAAAGAAAAAAAAAAAAAAGGTATTTATACCTCATCCTCTTTTACATAATACTACACCGTTTTGGAGATTTGAAGTCTCAATGTTTTTTCCTCTCAATTAAATTTTTGATTTCCCGCTGGTGGAATAAAGGCCAACTGCCTAAATTATAAAAACAATAGGAGGCAAAATTATATTTTGTCACTAATAAAAAGTTGAGACAAAAAGATTTTGTCTCCTTTCTTTATTATTTTGTCAAGCAAACATTAATATAAATTTAATTTAAGATGACAACTTATTGGTGACAAACTAAAAAATTGTGCCACCCATTATAGTTATTAGTGACGCAAATGACTTATGTCGCCTATACTTTTGTCTCTAAAGGGGTTTTCCCTTGTAGTGATGATTGCATGTTCAATAGGATTAATTTTGGTGCTTTCACTTAGATTAATTATTCAAGGAAAGTAAAAAAATGGGAAATCGTTTGCTTATTAACGTTTCACATGGTCAACTTCTTTCTCATGACATTAAAAATCAACTATAGGAATTGTAATTGGATTTCTTGCATATGAATGTGGTTTTGATCTTTGTTCCTTGCGTTCCACCCTTGTATATGTGTTTTTACATTTTCTTTATTTTATTTATTTAATTTTTGATTTAATAATCCTAAAATCCCCCCTCTTTATGTTAACTTGTATATATCTTCATTCTTTGTTTTATTTTTTTGTAAATAATAATTCATATTTTTTATTAATTCTTTATTTGTTTATGCAATTACAGGTGTACCCTCAATTCCCGGCTTGAACGATCTCTACTTATTCTATACTGACAACTACATTTTGCAGGGTTAAATTGCGCGCTTGTTTTTAGCGTATCATTCCCCGTGTGAAGGTGATGCACAATTGGCATATCTAATGGACATGGGCTACATTAATGCTGTAACAACTATCGATTCAGACTTGATGGCATTTGGGGTTTCAAGGGCAAGTACATTTTTTTTCTTATTTAATTTAGAAATTTTTTTGAATGTAATCCGGACAAATTTGCCTTTGATAATGAAATTTGAAATTTTATTGAAAGTTAAGAAGTTTTCAATAGTTTTTAATTTCATTTCTTTTTTTTCTTTTTTATAGATTATATATGGTTGGAATTCCGAAAACGGATGTTGTCATTACTATGAGATTAAAAGAGTGGCAGAGTCAGAAAGATGGATGGATTTTTCTCCAAAAATGTTTCTGGAAGTCTGCATATTTTATGGATGTGACTACCTAGTTGATGAAGCTTTCAAGATTAAAGAGGATGGAGAAGTAATCAATATCGATTTACTAAAAGCTCATTAACTGATTCAGAAGCACAAGAGTTTTCTTATTGCGATTGAAAAAAAAAAATATTTTCTTTTGCGGATCATAACGGTAAGGTAACTTTTTGTAAGGATTCTGTTGTATGAGGGTTCCGTACTGCTCTTTTGGGATTTACTCAACAACAGGTATATGACCCCATCAAACTGTCTGGCTCCAAATTATTGCATTTGCAGCATAATTTTGAGGACTTGAACCAATTAGATATGGGGAGTGAAATTTGGGCACTCCCCTTTTTGTAAGCCACACTCCCACTATCATTTCAACATTTTTATTTCCACAATTAGCACTCAGACTATGTTGCCTTCAGTTCCCGCCGTTCACAGTAGCATTAGAAGTTTAGAACCAGTTCCAGTCGATTATGGATTCAGACGATCTCGATGGGTCGTGCAAGCCTGCTCCGCTCAGTCGGTCCAAAAACATCCCACCCAAACCCAAACCCAAACCCATCGTAAAAACCAAATGTATAGTCAATGTCTGAGCACCGAGCACAAAACCAAATGTATATAAATTTCAATTCAAAATTTGTTAAGATTTACCAATCAATCCTGAAACCGCTTATCCTCGCATGTCTTCAATTTTTTCTCTTCAATTTATAGATTTTTCAAAACCCACTTCGCATTAGTTTCAAAATATGGAAATAAACAAGTGAATCAAATAAAAATCTCATCTTTTTCATTCTTGGACATTTTGGGTTTTTGGTGTTTGTGTTTTCTGCTTTATAGTAGATTTAAGTGGCTGTAGATAAGCTTTAGATGCAAAAAAATGTTGGGACGTCTGTCACTCTGTCCACAATTTGCAAAACTGAAAACTTCCGACCTGAGAGTTTGGTCCCCTATGCTGTTGCTTTGATTGGAAACCTGTGCTATACTCCTCTTCACATATGGTTCTACATGCTCTACTCCTCTTTAATTATCACATCCACTTGTAGAAAGTTTAAAGTCACGTACAATAACCTGATAAAGTGAAGAAAGGGGTTGCTTAATCTGTTGGAGGGGACACGGGGTGAGAAGAAAGGGAAAAGGGGGAAGTGAAGTGAGGAAGATAATAAAGAAGATAAGGGCAAATTAGAAATTTCTATAGCAAAGGAGTGTGGTTTGTAAATATATGAGTGCAAATTTCAGCTCCTGATATTAAATGCAAACTAAGAAGTACAATGCAACGAAGTAAAACATCGAAATGAAAGAAAAAACAAAACAAGATGCATAAACTCATCAATAATAAAATGTAACTAGAACCAGACCAGATGTCGAGAGGCATATTGCACTGCGAGGTCATTTGAGCAGTGTAGATTGTAATCGTAACCAGAACCGGCAACCAAATCACTGGAGATCCGTCCACTGGGAACTCAAATGACGGTCGAGGGTGTCAAAAACTCAAATATTCGCAAAACAAGTCCGTAAAGAACAAAATCCAGGAATCTGGGTCCTAAATCTAGATAATTAGAGATATACTTAAGTAACTGCAGTTTCACTCTAACAAAAATAGTAACATAAATTTATACTCAAAACAAAAATCTCTCTCTCTCTCTCTCTCTCTCTCTCTCTCTCTCTCTCTCTCTCTCTCTCTCTCTCTCTCTCTCTCTCTCTCTCTCTCTCTCTCTCTCTCTCTCTCTCTCTCTCTCTCTCTCTCTCTCTCTCACACACACACACACATTTTTGAAGTTTAATGAAGCTTCTTTAGATGATAGAAATACATACAAACACACATATTTTATTGATGGGTAGACAACAATGTATTAAGCCAAAATTTACACTTAATATTATTCTTCTTTGGGACACGATAATTAAAGATATACCTAAATAACTGCAGTTTCGCTCTAACAAATATAGTAACATAAATTTATACTAAAAAAAAGGTAGTAACAAAAAATACAGAGCCCAAATTCCATGAACTTAGGATTTGAGACTTTTTGTGTCACTTTACCGAACGAAAAGGGAGTAGCCCTAATTCTAATTATAGTTTTAAAATCCTAGTTCCAACCCAACCTGAGTTCAAAATTTTTATACAAATATCACATGCGTCCCAAATAGGAACCCATGTAATTACAGCCCTAAAGCCTAGCCCAAATATAGCCTCCTAGACTAATCCAAAAAAAACCTAAGTATGGTGGTCATGCAAAAGAAGCAACCGCCATAGTTAGGAATTCTACAACGTACCTAGTTGCCCCCGTCAAAGCCACATTTGCATGGTCAATCCATAATCAATCATCACTTTGGAATTCCCATAGCAAATGTTTAAACACCACGGCAACTACCTTTAAACTTACCTTCACCAATGAAAATCTTAGAAGAATTAACCTCGTTCACAGGATAGCCACAAACATCGAAAGTCTAGGGTGCAAAACACTAATATTGTTTCTGCTAATAAATCGTAAGATGTTACTAAGGAGAAGAAGCACACTCCAGAAAGAATGTGCAAGATGAAGGAAACCAACGAAAACCAACTCCAAGTTTAATGCTACCAAGATCCTCGATGTTGTGCCACAATTCCACAAAACCTTAAAAGGGTATGCGATTAGAGGAGGGGGGGGTTAGCCAAGTCCTATAATCACAATTAACATGGTGCTTGTGAACCCTAATCCTAGAAAGGCAAGGGAGAGAGAGACACACACTTTACTCTTTAAAACTATCTCATTTGCATCACCTTATGCGGCAACTAATGTGGTTATGGCAATCATTTAATGAATTTTATGATAGATTGGGTTTTGTGCTACATCAATTACTATATAAGATGGGTTGTAGATAGCGCCCAAAAAAACAATTCATCTACATTATTCAATATTAATTTAAGAGTAAAATGAATATAATTTCAAAACTAATTAAAATTGTGCAAGAGGAAATCTTGATATCTTGATGGAGCTGAAAAGTTCGCATACTGGTTTTGATCTGGGTTTGAACTTTGGTTGGTTCTATACTGAGAAGAACTGTTTGACTGAACTTGGACCGACAACTCAATGCTGGAAAAGGATTGCTGCAGATTAATGGTTGATGTCATCGATCAGTATACATAATGGAGGCAATACCTCTGAACTCATGAAAGGACTGATGAACAGAACGCATTTCCATCTACTAGTTACTGATACTATGATAGACAATGGTATAGTGAACTAGTTGTGCATTCTGTTTAAAGCAATTATAAGCCATGTCACATATATGTATGCACTTACTGTTCGACATGTTACATATACTGACATCAATCTAGATGAGAGAAGTGAACAAAACGCTAGAGAAGCCAAGGGAATGCAAAATCATATTGACATCAATAGCGAGCTATACAGGGTAAGTAAATAACAGTTGCAATAACTTTGTTTAGCCTGAGACACAAGCATATGAGTGAAAAAAAAGGTCTCTTGTTCAGACTCTTGCTTTGTCCATAAAGATTAGTTAGTCTGAGCACCACTGTCATTAATTGCTAGTACACATTCTTACACTTCCGCTGGGAGTTTCCGTGTCACAGTCCGAGCCTTCATGTTCTCTTCCCGCCCAGTCCTGAGATTATTTGAAGAAAAAATAACCATGAATTAAAAGTTGAAGTCTACGAAGGTAGAGTTCTGTTTCAAACTTTCAATGCTTTCCATCTTAAACAAAGAGCACTCAAAACCTCTAATCCCAAGATGCATTAAGTTACTGTCCAACAGTTTCACACAATTCCTATACACCCATTTTTTCATATAAGTTCGTACAACATGAGTTCCTTACATCTAAATCAAAATTAGTCAATGAGAAGTACATGAAAATAGCTTCTAGATGAAAAAATATATTTAACACCTGCGCGAACCAGTTCTAGATAAAAGAAATGCACACCAATTACTCAATTAGAAAGACATTTAAATTCCATGCCAATCTCTGGTCATGTAGAAGTGCTTTATCATTTGCAAAAAAAAAAAAATAATAATAATAATAATAATAATAATAAAATGCTTCTATTTCAGTATTTCTTGCTAAAAGGAATAGACAAAAGGTTGTCCCCAGTTCTAGACATTAGAGAACAAAAGGTTGTCCCTAGTTTCAGACTGCAACTCCATGTAGACAATATAGATAGCAGACTGAGGTTTCAAACAATGTGTAGCTTCATAAAACACAACAGAAATGGAAGTCCAGCTAGCAAGATTAATTAGAGAAATGAATGGGAGCTTACATCTCTGAAAGTGAAAAACTTCTTGAAGCTCAACTATTCCTTTAATTGTAGAATGCAGGGAAAAGGAATACAAATGCAGCATGTCCAAGCAATATTCAGAGGAGTATCACACTATACAAATTCAATGACACAACTTTTTATTTCTATGCTTGATTTCAAATAACGAGATTTGTGCTAGACAATAGTACACTCGTAGTTCTTGTGCAAAACAATGTGCAATTATTTAAATTTCAACAACATAGAACAAAGGGGCTGCATGAACAAGAGAGGTAAAGAATACTGGCCATAAGTGCATGAACAAATCAAGACCATACCATTCATTCCAGCTCAATCCCTTGACTAGCAGCACCATCCCTTGACTAGCAGCACCATCAACACATTTTGATGCTCCGATTCAAGCTGTGCTAGCAATTCCGCCTGTTCCAGTTCCTTGCCAGCAACCCAAACACCACAAAACTTAATACCAAGACTACAAATGCAAGCTCAGTGAACAACAATATCATCACACTAATCCCTTCAAAAAACCTAAAAAGGATTGAGATTTTCCTTCAATCGGTTGTAATTCGTAGATTTACTTCAATTTTACAAAACTCAATTTGCTTGGCATCAAATCCAAGAGAGAGGAAGAGTGGCGATGAAGAGCATCAGAATCATGAAATTCACTACATTATAAGGAGGAAGGGATTATAGTGGAAGTTTAAAAAGAACAAAGAACAGTAAAGGCAAGATGAAAGCTTATTCCACACATTTAATGAAAAATTAAGAGGCATTATGCAATAAATACAAAATTTCAGGAGGAAAAACTTCTGTTTGATGAGCAAAATTGGGCGACTGATTTTGCTCAACCGACAATTTTTTCCTCTGTACACCACTCCTCTTCAATATTTTCATGTTCCTAATGTACTTGACTTTAACAGTAACCGAAAAATAAAAAGTGTTCAAGCTCCATTAGCTAATCAAACTCATATATGCTAGATTTAGATGCACAATAATACCGTTATCTGTCAACTCCAAACACCCCTTGCTTTGTGATTACAAACTCACAAGATGATGGCGGCAAATGAGGAGCAAAAACAACATCAAGTCGCCTTCTTGTTTGCCTGAACAGATCATCCTCCAACCCATCATTTTCTCTCCCAACAATCTCCTCATTTCTAAACAAGAACAACCTCGAATTCACGCAACGTGACCAAGCTAATCCCAAAGCAGGACAAACCCGTCTTCCGGATGAACGCAAGGAGCTCAAATTCCCAACTCTCATCCCACTTATCCCCTCTACTTCCCCCATAAAATCAACCACCTGGTTCATCACCACCACCGCCAAGCTGTACTTTCTCGCCAACAACTTCAGCATCCCGGAAATCTCGAAGAACAGGAAGGACCTCCGCTTAAGATCCAAAGGGTTGTTGCCAAATTCGCTGCGAAATAGTGCGGCAATGGAATCAATCACAATTAGCCTCACAGGCAGCCGGGTTTTCCTGCTCGCAACAAAGCACTCTATCTTGGGCATTATGTCGAGCAGGTGGTGTGCATCGTGTACAGCGTGAACGTATACATCTTCACGAGGGTTGGAGAGGATAAGATTCGCGTGGGAGGAGCGGAAGGAGTGGGAGAGGTGGCGGAGGCGGCGAAAGGGGAAAGGGAATTCTGTGTGGAGGTAAAGAGAGGAGGCGGAGAGGCCGCCGTGGGAAGGAGGGAGCTGAGCGAAGAGAGTGAGTTGGAGGCAGAATTGGGTCTTGCCGCAGCTGCTCTCGGCTACGAGCTCCGTGAGGGAGTTGCAGGGGATTCCGCCGCCGAGGCAGCGGTCGAGGACTGGACAGCCCATCGTTAGATTCTGGGTAGGGAGGAGGTTTGAGGGGTTCATTGTTTTTGGTCTTCAAATTTGGGGCTCTTAGATGAAGGGCGGGAAGAGAAGGGTTTGGGGAGGGAGACCTTTTAAGAAGGTGGACAAGATACAATAACAATAACACCTAGGAAAATGACTGAACTTTTGAGACTAATTTAATGGTTTTAATTTAAGGTGCTTGATCCATAGCATCAAAATACACTAAAATTAGCCCAGTTATACCATTAAGAGATTTTTATTCTCACTAATCTAATTTAAAATAAAATAACTGTTTTACCCTCAGACTAATTAAAGAATTACAAACTCTCTCATCTCATCTCTCTCTTTCTCTCTCTCTCCCCATCTCTCCGATCACGAGCCTCTCTCTGTCTCTCTCTCCCCCTCTCTCCGATTCCGAGCACCATGTCGTGGCCGACGGCGTCGTCTTCATCGGAGGAGGAGGACACAGACTGATGAATCTCAGGCCCCCATCTACTCGTAGTTGTAGTCCTCATCGGAGAAAAGCTTCTGCAACTCTCTGGCTAACACCTCTGACAAGCCGTTCACGAGCTCCACGTCGAGCGGTGTTTCCAGTTCTGATAGAGGCTCAAAGCACCGACGACGTCGGCTTTCTCTCTCCCCGTCGCCACCTGGCTCTGCCGCCATCGCAGTGGAGCAAGAAGGAGTGGGTTCTCCTGGAGATCGCGACGACGACAGGAGCTGACGATTCAAGGGAAACTACAACCGCTTCTAGCTTAATTTTAATGCAATTGAAGTTTCCGATTTCAATTTCTCATCATTGATTTTGTGAGGCAAAGGAGTGGCCAGAGCTTTTCTCTGGGTGCCCAAATCAATTTCTTTCTTTTCGTTTTTTTTTTTTGAGTAAAATTGAGGTAGAAGGCCCAGAAGGAAAGAAAAAAAAAGTTTTACTGGGGCAATAAAGGTCCGCTAAAGGTCTATTGGGGGGCAATAGACGTTTTTAAATTGATATAATCTCTTCATTTTTTTTCTTTAATCAAAGTTTTATTTGTCTAATTTTAGGAAGATTATTAGTTCTCATTCCGGCTGCCGACAGTTCTATTGAGGGGCAATAGACGTCTATTGGGGGGCAATAGAGGTTTATTGCTCCTCTATTGGGGGCAATAAACCTTTCCGGCGACCTATGAAATCTCTAACGACCTCTTTTGGACCTCTGGCAAGATTTTTAGAAAAGTCTAGTGGGCGGTGGTCGGTGACCGGATTCCGGCGAAAGTTGGCCGGAATCTTGCGACTGGTGACTGGATTCCGGCGAAGTTGGCTGAAATCCGGCGGCTGGTGACCGGGCTCCGGCGAAGTCTCCTATGGTTTTTTTTTTTTTCTCTCTCTCTCTAAGTAACAAAGGGGCCTTTCAAAAAAAAAAAACATTAAACAAAACTAACAACTTTCCTAAACCAAGATCTAATTTTAAGGTTCCAATAGCTTTGACTGCCACTCTTATGCCATTGCCTACACACAGGTTCACTTCATCACTTCTTGGGACTCTCTTCCTTATGAATCCCTGCAAGGAATTAGTAATGTAAGGGACTTCCTGAATCAATCCACCAAGTTTTTGGTTCAACATTAACTAAATTAATTTCTAAAGAAAACAGTGAGTTAGAAAAATTACCCTTTTTGATCAACCAATTCTTAAAGCATGTGCAGTCTTTCTTCATGTGCCCCACTTTCTTACATAAATAGCACTTGAACCTGAATGGTTTATTAGCTTTAGCTGCTCCCGAGGTAGACCCTTTGGTGATGGTTTTGGTAGGCTTGAGCTTAGACTGGTGCTGGCTCTTCTTCTTAGGTTTCTCAACAAGATTCACTGAGGTGCTTGGCTCTTTCTCTTTTCTAATCCTGTCTTCCTCATCTACACAAATGGAAATCAGTTCCTTAAGGCTTCATTTTTCCTTCTGAGCATTGTAGCTCGTTCTGAGTTGGCAAAACTATTAGGCAAGGAATGCAGTTCAGCATGCACTACATGATCATCAGTGACCCCCATGTTGAGGTCCCTCAGCTGAGCATTAATCTCAATTAGCTTCATGATATGCTCTCTCACTTTCCCTGTGCCAATGTACTTAAGCTCGTTAAACTCCTTTGCCAGTCTAGCAGCCTCAGCGCTATCACTCTCTCTATACATATCATGGATGGCATACAAGAAATCCATGGCTAGATCAGGTTCTTCTATACTACCTCTAACTGTGTCTGACATGGTAGTCCTAATAACATTCTTTGCCATCTTATTAGCCTTATGCCAGTACTCAATGATTAACCGTTATTAGTGCAGCAATGATTGTCACCATGAATGAGTAAGTTAATGTGACTATAAAAGCGGAAATAATGGTGGCTTGTTCCCCAAGTAAGTCCCTGCCTATATAAAGGCCGCCCAACGTCAAGGTAAACCATCTCATTTCCAACTTGTTTACCCCACTTGACTAAGAAACGTACTGAGTTAAGCATCAGAGGGTTTTCTACAGGTACCCCCCCTTCCTCCTCGAGCCGACGGTTAAACTTCGAGTCAACGCTCAAAGGAAGCTTCTTGATTGTTCTCGGTCAGCTCCCGCTCCAGTCCGCATTCATTGGTGAGTCAAACTCCTCTTTAGAATTTTTCATCACCAACAAGAAGGAAGGTGGTCTAGGACCCAAGACTACGACAACAATTTGTCTCACACCGGAAGTCTTCGTCAACACGGTGAAGAACCCTTAAAAATGAGAAGCACATTAACTCGTGAAGTACGTTCAATTAATGAAAGACATTTTACACGAAATAAGATAAATATTTGAAAGTCGAAGATTGTTGAAAGGTTTTCATGCATGATTTTTTGTATCAACTGAAAAACTACTGTACGTGATTTCAATTGTTGATGCTCTGCAAAGGCGTAGCTACACACGGACTCCGCTGGGCTACAGCCCACCCCAAATTTGAAAAAAACATTAATTTATAGCTTAATTCTAGTTTAAAAAATTAAGGATTAAATACTTGTTACTCCTCAAACTTTTCCTTGAAAAACAGTTTAGTCCCTTGCCTTTCAAATTAAACTGGATAGTTCTTATTCTTTCTAATTCTCACACAACAGGTCTAAAATGACTATTCTACCCCCAAGATCCTTTTTTTTATTTTTTTCTCTCTCTTTTTTTAATTTGTCTCTCTTTTTTTTATTTATTTTTTCTGCTTTTCTCTCTCTCCCTCTCCACAGATCGATCTTGTCCTCCTCACTACTCTCTATAATTTCCCATCTCTTTCTGGCTTCTTCTCTTCGCCATAACTTCCAGCTCCAGTTCAAGCTTTTCCGGTTAAGTTTCCAGCAAAACTCAATTGGAGAGAAGATCCGACATCAAACCCAACAACCACTCCGGCGAACTGTCTCTGCCCTTCTCTCTCTCTCTAAATGAAATTCCCAAAATGATGGTGGCGCTGCGCCTGAAGACAACGAAGTATGGGAGAGAAAGGGGAGGAGGCAGTGGGTGATGAAGGAGAGGCAAGGGTGCACTTGAGCCAGAGGCGGCGGAGCAAGTGTGGGCCGTAAGTGGAGGACACGGGCTTGAGATAGGCCCAGGCGACCCGCTTGACGAGGCAGTTACGAATAGAGATCTCGTAGCCGGAGTTGGTGGTTAAGTTGGGCATCAGGGACTGGACGGCGACGAAAGAGGAGGAGGTCCTTGAGGGAGGTGTAGGACTCGAGCTTTTGAGGGACAGAAGCTCCAGGTCGAGCTCCGGCGGCCGATGGCGTGGCGTCACGGAGCCGTTTTAGGTTGGGAAGCTGCAGTTCTGGCGGGGATTATTGGTGGGAGTGGTGGAGAATGAGGAGGAGGAGAGGTGGCTGAGCTTAGTGGGGACAACGACGGAGGTGGAGATGGAATTGTGGGGGCTGAGCTTCCATGAGGGGGCCCACCAAGCGCTGCAGAGTGGTAGTGGATCGAGTGGATAAACTCGAGGTCGGATACGAGCTTGGAGAGAGAGAGAGAGAACCAGAAAAAAAAATTAAAAAAAAAAGAGAAAAAAAAGAGAGAGAAAAATTTAAAGAAGAGAGAGAAAAAATAAAAAAAGGATCTCAGGGGTATAATAGTCATTTTAGACCTGTTGTGTGAGAATTAGAGAGAATAAGGACTATCCAGTTTAATTTGAAATACGAGGGACTAAACTATTTTTCAGGGAAAAGTTTGAGGAGTAACAAGTATTTAATCCAAAAATTAAATATTAAAAAGTAGCCCACTTCAAATTTCTAAAGTTAGCCCATATGTTAATTTTTTTTGGGTCATATCTATGTTATTTCTTTGCTTGAAGTATTTGGTTGTGTTTTATTTTCTATTATGCTTTAAGAGACATATTCGCATAAAAAGCTTGCTTTTTTTAGGTAAATTAAGTCAGAATAAGAGTTGGCTGAGAATTATGATACAAATTCAATAATTAAAGATTTTTGGTTCTATTCAAGAGCACAAGATAATATTTGAGTAGATATGTTCTTTTGTCTTAGACTTTTTGATGGGGAAATGGTTTCTTATAGAATTTCTATCAAACGTTATAATTTTGATTTTTTTGGATCAGTTAGCTATTTGATTATTTAATATGTAATTAATATATGATGTGGTTTAATTTAAGGAAAGAATAAAACATGTTACTAGTAAAACTTAGGAAAAAAAAATAATTTAATGTAAACTTTTATTAAATTTTTTTTTAGCTCACCCTATTTTAAAATCCTAGCTCTCCCATTGATGCTCTGTTCCGAAACTAGAATTCAGTGTACGGCTGCTTACATACAATTCAATGAGTTTATACCTTTTAGTCTATAATTTTCATTTCACCTTTTCTTTTGCTTCCCCTCTTCTTTCCGTTTCCTTAATTAGAGGGATGATTACTTCCTTTTGCATTGACTATCAAAGGTGTTTACTGATGACTTCCAAAATCCAAACTAGTCAAGAAAATTGGCCAGGTCTAACAGTGTCGATTCACAGGGCGTTTTCCACACCTAGGGAGATTAACAAGCGGATGAAGATGACAGACTTAGAAGACCACTTAAGACTTGAGTTGTGAATTGCATGTGATTATCAATGAAACTCCCTTTTACATATCTTGTTGTATGACGCTACCCCTCATCCTCCTTGATCTGGAGCAGGGTGCATATATGATTGTTTTTTCCTTTTGTTTCATCTTCAGTTCAAACAAAAAAAAAAAAAATCAAACTCATCTTATGTGAAGTCCTATGCATTTTAAGGAAAGCAACAAATCGAACGGGATTCTTTGTCTAGCTCTTAGCCTATGCAACACGCATTATATATGTAGCCATTCAACTACTTGACATGCATGTGGACCATTAGTGTAATTATATATGGACACAGATAAAGATAGTACTACACTACTACGTACTACCAAGCTAGCTGGCCAACTAATCTACGTCTTAAATCTGTCTTAGACGAAGATATCGAGAATTTCTTGTGGCAGAGTTTAACATGTTATCTATTATTTATATATCTTATTAAGTGAATATATTCTTCGTCATTAATTCAAACATATGGGCTAATAAATTTAAAATAGAAACATCATGAAATGACTCGAAGGTTAGCATAACTTTGTTCGGATATATTGATAGCTAGCTAGACGTTAGGAAATAGTCTCACGTATGGGAAAGCTAGGAATCAAGGCCGGGAGAAAAGGAATGGAGAACCCCACCCCAGCTCACCGTATACTCCACTGCAATTTTTTTTTTTTTGGTAGTACTCCACTGCAATCACTATCTTCTCGATTAGCTTATAAAGCTAAGCGTGTGCTAATTCTAGGAGCAACAAATTTTTGAGCTATATCGAACTTGGTCTGTCATCAATAATTTATGGCAGCTATTAGTCCTAGCTCCTCGTCCTCTTCCACCCCCATTATGAGGTATTTCACCGGTTTGTCTCTAATTCTAAGCCTGACTCTGTGTTCTTTGGACAAGGGCTTTGCCTTAGCAGAAGGAGATTCAAAAGAACGTCTCCTTCATCATCAATACACCCACACAGTTGATCTCCGCTCTCTACTGCCAGCAACCACCTGCAGCCCCTCCACCAGAGGTTAAATAACACACACATATATGATATATTATATAATGCGTACGTGCGATCTGGACATGTGTTAGGACTAGCTAACCAAAATTATTTAACTTTTTCAGGTAATAAAAGTATGGCATCTCTTGAAGTGGTACACAAGCATGGGCCATGCTCTCATCTTCCTCAACTCAAAGCGACTGCTATGAATCACACTCTAATTCTCGAGCAAGACCAAACGCGAGTCAACTCAATCAACTCCCGGATTTCCAAGAAATTGAACGGCAATGAGGATCTAAGCCAATTGGAGGCCACCACCGTTCCGGCCCGGTGGGCAAGCAGCCAAAATGCAGGCAACTACATGGTGACGGTGGGATTGGGCACACCTAAAAAACAACTTTCACTCGTATTTGACACCGGAAGCGACCTCACTTGGACTCAATGCCAACCTTGTTCTGAATCTTGCTACCCACAAGAGGAGCCCATTTTCGATCCCTCGGCCTCTTCCTCATATACCAACGTTTCCTGTAACAGCACAGAGTGCGTCCAACTCAGGACATCTACGGGTACATACCTAGAACCATGATTTCAAACTTATATTAAGGAAGAAGTATTATTGCTTCGCTCCTTCATAATGGGGTATTATCTGATATGAATGCAGAATCTGACAAATGCTTAGGAGACACATGCCCATATTCCGTGACGTACGGAGACTCATCTTACACCACTGGATATTTCGCCACAGACAAGCTGACCTTAACTCCTAACGACGTGTTCGATGGGTTCTTCTTCGGCTGCGGCCAAGAAAACGTAGGTTTCCACGACGGCTCGGCCGGTTTACTTGGTCTCTCCCTCAACAAGTTCTCCATCGTCGAACAAACCGCACAAAAGTACAGCCGCTTCTTCTCCTACTGTCTGCCACCAACCGCAAGCTCCACCGGTTACCTCAGCTTCGGCGCACCCAGTGGAGCTTCCAATGCTGCCGTCAAATACACGCGAATCACTAACTTATCCTCGAGCTTAGAGCTTTACTGCCTAGACCTGGTTGGAATCAATGTGAATGGACAAAAGCTCTCAATTCCTGCTTCGGTGTTTTCGTCGCCAGGGACGATCATCGACTCCGGGACCGTCATATCGCGACTGCCGCCCACCGCGTATACCGCTTTGCGGGACGTGTTTCGGGCAGCGATGATAAGCTATCCGTTAGTTCCGGGGCCGGAAAAGCTCCTAGATACATGCTACGACCTTAGTGGCTATCCAACGGTGACGTATCCGAAAATAGAATTTGTGTTCGGCGACGGGGTTACGTTGGAATTGGACGCAACCGGCATTGTCTACCTTTTCGACGGTTCGAATAAGCAGGTTTGCTTGGCTTTTGCTGGGAATGATGATGCTAATGACATTGCGATTTTCGGGAATACTCAGCAGAAGAATATGGAGGTGTTGTATGACGTTGCCGGAGGGAGAGTTGGATTTGCTCCCGGCGGTTGCTGATGAATGTTTCAAAGTTATATTTTTGCATGCAATTTATACGAAAGACTATAAATTGTAACCGAATCGAAGTTCCTAGAGCAAACACAATTTACAATATCAAATAATAAGGCACTAGAGGCTTCTCTAGGAACTATATTGGTCCAAAAAGCGCCATCATTAAGATTATAACCTAAGTTGCTGTAAGTTTGCCTCGTTAAAGATATATTATTGCATGCAATTATTGTACTGTACTATTGTACGTTTAGTGTTTTGGCAATATTGTAATATTGAACAGTACCATATATGTATGCTCTTTGCAGCCTTGTTAAACGCTCAGAAAAATCCAATGCCCTTATTTTGCAAAAATCATTGTCCTCATTTAATAGCTGACAATATATGTGCTGCTAAAATGCTATAATTTTGACCATTTATTATGGTAAAGAACTTGATCACTTATCATCTATGATGGTATAGCATTACTAGTGGAATACTTTTGCAATGCTGGGGGATATGAACTATGTGTGCATTAAAATTTGTTCGTTAAAGATTCGTCCATGAGTGAACTAAATAACGTGTATATAATTGTTATAAGACCATTATATTTCTTACTTTATGTTATTCCTTTCAAAAAAATCAAAGATCACAAGTTCAGTGTTTCCTCTCATCAAATTGAGAAATTTCTATGATTTTGATACCATTGGCGGTGGGAAGTATAGATAGAGCAATTTTTTTTCCAGCTATTTCTTAATTTATATGGAACTTTTATCGATTTTTTTGTTTCCATTTTACATTAACTCCCACTCTTATCCTCATCTACGTTTTATCATATTCGATTTTTTTTTTAATCCCCACCCCACTCCCACCCTTGATGGAGCTCGAACTCTTGACCTCTCAAATAAGAAATCATATTCGATTGAATTGTGCTAAATTAACAAAGTAGCAAACTCAACGAATAAAGTACCCCCGCCTCCGACCTGCCACCATAGGGGGAAGAAAGAACCATCATCGCCGTCTACTAAAAGAGAAACTAAAAGTAAAATAATCTTAGCTTGGGAATTAATTCAAGCCAATTACGTAGCCCTACCTTTTGGCATGGTAGGGACTTATTAGAGCAAGTTCACCGGTGCCCTCTTGACCAGTCTCCAACTGGGCAAGGTGAGGTGGTGACCTCTATGGGAGAAAAAATGGCTTCCACCAGTTGATTGTTGACCGGCTTCTTCATGAATTCTGGTGACCCAGGCGAAGAAAAAGGGCAGCAGGGTGACATTGTTCTTGACCCATCTTGGCCGGCTGCCAGCTCGGCCCAATGCCAACGTGGGTGACATCAGCAACTTCGGTGGGCAATTGTCCAGCTGTTGGCTTCTTTTGCAATTTGAAACCAATGCTGACCGTTGGTTTTTAATTCTGCTTTCAATCCAATGGCATTCAATTAACATGTTTGCAGAGGTAATGTTGGCTTCTTTTGCAATTTGAAACCAATGTTGACCGTTGGTTTTAATTATGTTTTCAATCCAATGGCATTCAATTAACATGTTTGCAGAGGTAATGTTGGTTTCTCAATGACACTCACTTTCAATCCAATGACAATCAATTAACATGTTTGTAGAGGTAATAAAACACACGGGCTATAAATAGTAAGAAAAGTTTATATAAAAATTTCTAAAAATTGTAATAAATTCTCTATAAATGTCCATTATTACAATCTATTTACATCAAATATATTTCAATTTTACAATAGACAAATTAAAAAAATTTCAATAAACAGTAACTGACCGGTCAAGAAACAGAACGAGTGGAAACACATATCCAGTGGCAGTAAACAGTTTCTTGACCGTTCGACCCAGTGACCTTGACCTTTTCCCCCAACTGTGAAGGTCCTCTTCCTCCACAGTTGTCTCCCTAAACGCCTCATAATATGGCTTCAAGCGATGGCCATTCACCTTAAACTCGTTGTCAGTTGCTTCACTTCTAATCTGTATAGCACCATGAGGAAAAACGTGAGTAACAATAAAAGGTCCAATCCAACGAGATTTAAGTTTACCAGGAAAGATTTTAAGTCGAGAGTGAAACAATAGGACTTTTTGTCCCACAACAAAGGTCTTGCCACGAAGCATCTTATCATGATAAGCCTTAGTCTTCTCCTTGTAAATCCGTGAACTCTCATAAGCATCATTCCTCAACTCTTCCAATTCATTCATTTGGAGTTTCCTCAACACTCCAGCATCACTCATGGACATGTTCAACGTCTTCAAGGCCCACCATGCTCTATGTTCAAGTTCCACAGGCAAATGACATGCCTTACCATACATAATCCTGAAAGGTGACATCCCTATTGGCGTTTTAAAAGTTGTCCTGTAAGCCCATAAAACATCATCAAGGCGTTTGCTCCAATCCTTCCTGTTAGTGCTCACAGTCTTCTCCAAAATCTGCTTGATCTGACGGTTAGAAACTTCTGCTTGTCCACTTGTCCACTTGTCCACTTGTCTGAGGATGATAGGGCGTAGAGACCCTATGTGTGACGTTATATTTCTTGAACAAAGCAGCTATGGTCTTGTTGCAAAAATGTGTCCCTCCATCACTAATAATTGCTCATGGCATTCCAAACCTTGCAAAGATGTTAGTCTTTATAAAATCTGAAACAACTTAAGAATCATTAGTCCTGGTGGCTTTTGCTTCCACCCATTTTGACACATAATCAACAGTAAGCAAGATATATAGAAAACCATAAGATGAAGGAAAGGGTCCCATAAAATCAATTCCCCACACATCAAAAATTTCGACAATAAGGATATTAGTTAAGGGCATTTGATTTCTAGGTCCTAAGTTTCCAGTTCTTTGACACCTATCACAAGTCATACAGAAAGCATGTGCATCTTTAAACAATGAAGGCCAAAAGAAACCGGATTCTAACACCTTTAATGCAGTTTTCTTAGATCCAAAATGACCCCCACAATTTTTAGCATGGCAAAATGACAAAATATCATTAAATTCAGATTCATCAACACATCGTCTAACTATGCCATCATTACAAATTTTTCACAAGTAAGGATCATCCCATACATATTGCCTAGCAGTTTTTTTAAGTTTAGCATGCAAGTGACTTGCCAAATGACTAGGGACTTTATTTGTAACTAAGAAATTAAAGCCAAATAACATTTCCTAGTCCCCCACACTATTTCCTTATATTTATACCCCCACACTTAGCATTTGCTAGTCCCTTAGGAAAATAATGCAAAAACAAGGAAATAGTATTCTGAAGAGGACGTTCTTAAACTTGAAATATGAAGAGCCTCATATTTCTATAATCTATGTCAACAATCGAAGCCAAGCATTCTTTAATTTCCTGTTTCCACATGATTCATTAAAAAATGGCAAAATTGAAAAACGTTAAGCCATTTGATTTTTATGATTTTCATTTCAATTTTATTTGACAAGCTACTTTTTTTGTGCAAATTTTGGATGACCAAACGGTTATGGAATTCTTGCATACGAATCTAAAGAATGATATGTTTTAATCTTTGAATTATATTGCATAGTAGTGGAAAATTGAAAAAGTTCACAAATTTTAAATATAATTGAAGATGTGCTCTCTAGAACGGCAGACACACACACATAACCTTTTCCTTGTCCAAAATGTTCAAACAAATGTATTACCGTTCTAGAGATGACACTCAATTTAATATTTGCAGATTTTTAGTATTTCCGAAATGGTCATTCTTTTATATGCATAAATCTTTTCTACAAAAACTAGCCAATTTGATAACCGTTTGGTCATCCAAAATATGAAAAAAAATGCAGTCGGTCGAATAAATTGAAATGGAAAACATAAGAATCAAATGGCTAAACAGTTTTCAATTTTGCTAGATAGATAGCTGTGTGCGCTTGGCTATCTATCTTTTTTGTTCAACTTGAAGCAACTCAAAAAAAATGGAATTGAATACATGGTTTCCCCGTGCGAAGGTGATGCACAATTGGCATATATAATGGACATAGGCTACATTAATGCTGTAACAACTATCGATTCAGACTTGATGACATTTGGGGTTTCAAGGGTAAGTACATTTTTTTCTTATTTAATTTAGAAATTTTTTTGAATGTAATCCGGACAAATTTGTATTTGATAATGAAATTTTATTGAAAAGAGTGACAGAGTCAGTAAAATGGATGGATTTTTCTCCAAAAATGTTTCTGGAAGTCTGTGTATTTTATGGATGTGACTACCTAGTTGACGAAGCTTTCAAGATTAAAGAGGACGGAGAAGTAATCAATATTGATTTACTGAAAGCACTGATTCAGAAGCACAGGAGTTTCCTTATTGCGATTGAGAAAGAAAATATCTTCTTTTGCGGATCGTAACGGTAAGGTAACCTTTTGTAGGGATTCAGTTGTATGAGGGTTCCAAAGTGCTCTTTTGGGATTCACTCAACAACAGGTATATGACCCCACCAAATTATTGCATTTGCAGTATCATTTTGAGCACTTGAACCAATTAGATATGGAGAGTGAAATTTGGACTCCCCTTTTTGTAAACCACACTCCCACTATCATTTCAACATTTTTATTTCCACAATTAGCCCTTAGACTATGTTGCCTTCTGTTCCCGCCGTTCAACAATTGAAGCTAAGCATTCTTTAATTTTTTGTTTCCACATGATTCATACAAAAAATGGCAAAATTGAAAAACGTTAAGCCATTTGATTTCTATGATTTTCATTTCAATTTTATTTGACAAACAACTTTTTTGTGCAAATTTTGGATGACCGAACGGATATGAAATTCTTGCATATGAATCTAAAGAATGATATGTTTTTATCTTTGAATTCTATTGCATAGTAGTACAAAATTGTAAAAGTTCACAAATTTTAAATATAATCGAGGATGTGTTCTCTAGAACGACAGACAGACACACACACACATAACCTTTTTCTTATCCAAAATGTTCAAACAAATGTATTACCATTCTAGAGATGACACCACAATTTAATATTTGCAGATTTTTAGTATTTCCGACATCTAGGTAATTCAATGATCAGAAATTGTCATTCTTTTATATGCATAAATATTTTCGGCAAAAATTAGCCAATTTTGTAACCGTTTGGTCATCCAAAATATGCAGAAAAATGCAGTCGGTCGAATAAATTGAATCATAGGAATCAAATGGCTAAACAGTTTTCATTTTGGCTAGATAGATAGCCACGCTTGGCTATCTATCTTTTTTGTTCAACTTGAAGCAACCAAGCAACCCAAAAAAAATGGAATAGAATACATGGTTTCCCTAATAGCGACATTTTAGTGCGACGTTTTGAATGTTATTTCCTCCTATTTACTTAGTTATTTCCTTAATTAAATAGAATTTAATAAAAGTTTCTATTTTTAGGATTTTTAATAAATTTTCTATTTTTAGGTACCATGGAGCAAATGGAGCATAAAATAAATGAGCTTAAAGGAGAAAGAGAAGCAAGAAAACGTTGGAAATGACTAAGGCAAGGCACAAGGATGCAGAAATGAGCTGAAATGAAGAAATGAAGTTTTCCTGGTCCGACTAGGAAACCCAGTCAAGGTAGGAATCCTAATGACACAAGGAGTCCCAATTGAACTAGGAAAGCAAATGAAGATTCTGGAAGGTTCAAGAACATTTCATATGAAGAGTCCTTGTTTGACTAAGAGTCCTAAAGACATGAGGAGTCCTGATGGGGCTAGGAAACCTCAGAGCACTAGGAGACCATGTGGCTTCAAGATAGCTCAAGAAAGCTCAAGAATGTTCTAGAAAACTTGGGATATTGCGGCAAATAAAGAGACCTAAGTATACTAGGGTTTCTTGGATGCAAAAGGAAGGAATTCTAAGAGAAATAAGTGTTTTTGCCGTGAGATATTCAAGGGATTTAGGAAAGTGACGTTTTAGAAGTTATCATGGAGAGTTTTAAGGGATTTACAATAGGGGTTTTGTCCATTTACCCCATTTCTAGGGATTTTTTTCCCCCTTACCCAATACACTCTAAGGGAGTCTTCCCTAATACCCCATTAAGATTTTTTTTTTTGTTTTTAATTTTTTTTTAATACCATTTTACCCCTCACCCCTTTGTTACTTAGAGAGAGAGAGAGAGAGAAAATGGAAGAGGTAGAAACTATAGGAGACTTCGCCGGAGCTCATCACCGGCCGCCGGATTCCGGCCAACTTTCGCCGGAATCCGGTCACCGGCTGCCGCCCACCGGAATTTGCTGAAAATCTCACCGGAAAGTTTTTTTGCCCCCAATAGACGTCTATTGCCCCCTAATAGAGGGGCAATAGACGTCTATTGCCCCCCAATAGTCTATTGCCCCCTAATAGACGTCTATTGGCCCCCAATAGACGACTATCAGCCATGTATTGCCCCCCAATAGACGACTATCAGCCATGTATTGCCCCCTAGTAGACGTCTATTGCCCCCCAATAGACGTTTAGATTATCAAAATGGTAATTAATCTTCCTAAAACTACACAAATAAAACTTTGATTAAAGAAAAAAAACGAGGAGATTACATCAATTCAAAACGTCTATTGCCCCCCAATAAACGTTTCGGTTACCGAAATGAAAACTAATCTTCCTAAAATTACACAAATAAAACTTTGATTAAAGAAAAAAAATCAGAGATTGTATCAATTTAAAGCGTCTATTGCGTCCCAATAGACATGTATTGCCCTCCAATAGACTTTTATCAGACGTCTATTGGGAAGCAATACGTACACGTCTATTGCCCACCAATAAAACTTTTTTTTTTCTTTCCTTCTGGGCCTTCTGCCATCATGAAACTGGCCTCCATCTCATCAACTCTCTTCCCAAGGACCCCTTGTGCAGCTATTTCCACTGCCACCTCTTCAGACGCCTCATCCATCTTCATATCTTCCAACTACACCAAGATGCACAACCAATAATCAATCTAATCCAAAATTCTAATAACTAATTCATCATTCACAATTATGCTTATCCACTTGCTTCATTAATCAATTATTCAAATTGCAAACCGAAGATTTAAGAAAAAGAACAACTCCTGAACACAATCTAGCAACAAAAACCAGCTGATTCGGTCTATATCTAATTTCAACTCCTGAGAACTCCCACGGATTCACTCAATGAGTTAACTCATGATAAACAACCAAAACAAGCACAACTTTACCTGGAGAAGAAGCCAGAGCGACTCGTCGACGTGAGCTCCGACCCGGAGAAAATCCCTGACCTGAACTCCGGCCAGATTCTCCAATTACCATCATTCTGAGAACCCGACCGGAGAAATTGCGATCGTTGAAGGGGAAGGTGAAGTCCGGTTTGGATCCGAATTCCAATAAGGCGAAGCCCTGACCAGGTCGGGTCAGCACCGTCGTCTCCACGTCGAAGAACGCAATCTCGAACCGGTCCTCACTGCTCCGACTCAACTATCGTAATTTTCGGATTGTGATGATTCCCGGGTCTGAGACAGCCATGTACACCACCGAGCCTCCGGCAAATACCCTAAAGAGAGAGAGAAGAAGAAGCCGGCGCCGGCTAAGAGAGAGAGAAGAAGAGGTCGCCGGCAGAGAGAGAGAGAGAGAGGGAGGGGAAAGAGAGAGATCGATGATGTGAGAGAGTGTCAATCTGTAATTTTTAACTTTTTAGAGCCTAAAATCGTCATTTAGATATTTGGGTTAGTGGGAAAAAAAAATCTCTTGGTGGTGTAAGTGAGCTAACTTTATCTCATTTTGGGGCTATGGGTCAAGGACCCTTTACAATATTCAGAAAGCTTGAAAACAGGTCCAGATACATTCCTTGAGCTCTACACTCCATCCTTGGCCGAAATTGAGGAGATAAATATGAAAATAATCATGTAATTAATTCAAAAATAATCTCCCTAGAATCAAGGTGATAATTTGAAGACTTCTTATTGGTTGGATGACACAGGAAGAATGATGTGGAATTATCTGATTGGCTACTGCTATGTGGATTAATCAGAAAAATCCTAGAAAATAAAAAGAAGAATTTTGAAGGCTTGGTGACCAAGTTGCCATCCTCCTATAAATAGGAGCATCATTGGGACGTTTGACACACCACTTCTCCCATAATTCTAAACACAAAAAATTCTCTCCATTCTCTAGTCTTCAGAAGCTCTGCGTCTCAACCAAGGAGGAGAAGAAATCATGCAATACATCAAAATCCTAGCCGCCATCCACCCTTGTGTCATCCCTAGAAGATTGCTTGCTTTCAAGGATCTTCAAGTTCTTCGTCTCAAGGCTTTGTCATTCATCTTTCACGGTGTATTTCATACTTTCTTTTGTTTTCTTTTTTTGATTTCGTAGAGCTATGAATTCTAGTTAACATGACGTTAAGGGCAAAGTTTAAAGCCCGTTTATATATTTTGAAATAAAGTTGTGATTTCTATGTTGCTTATGTGAGATTGCTTGATTGATTTTGGATTATAGAAAACTTTTATATGTATGTGTTCTTTGGTGGCCAACTTAGGATATATGCATGTAATTGGAGCTAGATTTAGGTAAATAATTCACCTAATAGTTTTGTGAACCTATTTCATAAGTAGTAAAGGCTTTGGACAAAAGTCGAAATCAATTAAGGAGGATTGCAAATAGATGAACTTTTTCATACTAGGTTGTGCACTTTGGTTGACATCCTTTCTTTGTTCTTCATGCGTTGAATGTGTTCTTGAGTAGCTAGCTTTCTAGACTATGATTGCATGTTCAATAGGATTAATTTTGGTGCTTTCACTTAGATTAATTATTCAAGGAAAGTAAAAAAATGGGAAATCGTTTGCTTATTAACGTTTCACATGGTCAACTTCTTTCTCATGACATAGAAAATCAACTACAGGAATTGTAATTGGATTTCTTGCATATGAATGTGGTTTTGATCTTTGTTCCTTGCGTTCCACCCTTGTATATGTGTTTTTACATTTTCTTTATTTTATTTATTTAATTTTTGATGTAATAATCCTAAAATCCCCCGTCTTTATGTTAACTTGTATATATCTTCATTCTTTGTTTTATTTTTTTGTAAATAATAATTCATATTTTTTATTAATTCTTTATTTGTTTATGCAATTACAGGTGTACCCTCAATTCCCGGCTTGAACGATCTGTACTTATTCTATACTGACAACTACATTTTGCAGGGTTAAATTGCGCGATTGTTTTTAGCGTATCATTCCCCGTGTGAAGGTGATGCACAATTGGCATATCTAATGGACATGGGCTACATTAATGCTGTAACAACTATCGATTCAGACTTGATGGCATTTGGGGTTTCAAGGGCAAGTACATTTTTTTTCTTATTTAATTTAGAAATTTTTTTGAATGTAATCCTGACAAATTTGCCTTTGATAATGAAATTTGAAATTTTATTGAAAGTTAAGAAGTTTTCAATAGTTTTTAATTTCATTTCTTTTTTTTCTTTTTATAGATTATATATGGTTGGAATTCCGAAAACGGATGTTGTCATTACTATGAGATTAAAAGAGTGGCAGAGTCAGAAAGATGGATGGATTTTTCTCCAAAAATGTTTCTGGAAGTCTGCATATTTTATGGATGTGACTACCTAGTTGATGAAGCTTTCAAGATTAAAGAGGATGGAGAAGTAATCAATATCGATTTACTAAAAGCTCATTAACTGATTCAGAAGCACAAGAGTTTTCTTATTGCGATTGAAAAAAGAAAATATTTTCTTTTGCGGATCATAACGGTAAGGTAACTTTTTGTAAGGATTCTGTTGTATGAGGGTTCCATACTGCTCTTTTGGGATTTACTCAACAACAGGTATATGACCCCATCAAACTGTCTGGCTCCAAATTATTGCATTTGCAGCATAATTTTGAGGACTTGAACCAATTAGATATGGGGAGTGAAATTTGGGCACTCCCCTTTTTGTAAGCCACACTCCCACTATCATTTCAACATTTTTATTTCCACAATTAGCACTCAGACTATGTTGCCTTCAGTTCCCGCCGTTCACAGTAGCATTAGAAGTTTAGAACCAGTTCCAGTCGATTATGGATTCAGACGATCTCGATGGGTCGTGCAAGCCTGCTCCGCTCAGTCGGTCCAAAAACATCCCACCCAAACCCAAACCCAAACCCATCGTAAAAACCAAATGTATAGTCAATGTCTGAGCACCGAGCACAAAACCAAATGTATATAAATTTCAATTCAAAATTTGTTAAGATTTACCAATCAATCCTGAAACCGCTTATCCTCGCATGTCTTCAATTTATAGATTTTGCAAAACCCACTTCGCATTAGTTTCAAAATATGGAAATAAACAAGTGAATCAAATAAAAATCTCATCTTTTTCATTCTTGGACATTTTGGGTTTTTGGTGTTTGTGTTTTCTGCTATATAGTAGATTTAAGTGGCTGTAGATAAGCTTTAGATGCAAAAAAATGTTGGGTCTGTCACTCTGTCCACAATTTGCAAAACTGAAAACTTCCGACCTGAGAGTTTGGTCCCCTATGCTGTTGCTTTGATTGGAAACCTGTGCTATACTCCTCTTCACATATGGTTCTACATGCTCTACTCCTCTTTAATTATCACATCCACTTGTAGAAAGTTTAAAGTCACGTACAATAACCTGATAAAGTGAAGAAAGGGGTTGCTTAATCTGTTGGAGGGGACATGGGGTGAGAAGAAAGGGAAAAGGGGGAAGTGAAGTGAGGAAGATAATAAAGAAGATAAGGGCAAATTAGAAATTTCTATAGCAAAGGAGTGTGGTTTGTAAATATATGACAGGACCCGCCCCGAATTTCACCCTGAAATCCGAGGTGGCCCTGCGGGGCCCACCTTAGAGATAACTCTACCGAGAACTGGTCGAGTCACCCCTAAAGAGGACTACCCAAAATAGTAACCCACAATAGATCAGAGCCAAACAAAGAAGCGCGGAAGCTATTCGTCAACTATGCCTCGATCCATGTACGCCCGACCTCAACTAATAGCGCCTGCAAACTGGGCATTAGAAACCGAAAGGCCCAGGGGAAAGTAGACGAAAAACGTTAGCGTGAGTGGACAAAAATAAACAATTTAAAAGAAAAAGGATTTCATACTTTTCCACATTTATTTCATTAAAAACCGATGCATGCAACAATTAGAAAAACACATTTAGCTTTAAATCCAAGAATTCCAAAACGATAAACCGACTAGCCTCGCTAGTCACAACATTCGAAAAATATATCGTAAAACCGAAATCTCGTTTCTCAAAAAGATAAGACCAGCCCCGCTGGCTACAGTGAAAATCGGACTAGCCCCGCTAGTCAAGCAACGATAAAATATGGGGAAGAAGTTTCACCATACGAAAGAAGGGAGCCTCCCAGGCTCGGGTCGGAGTGTCCCACACTCTGGAGCATCCCATGCTCTGCTCTTACTCACCCACAAACACATAGTAAGCAGGGAGGAGTACTAATAGGCTAGCTAGCAATAAATATGACGACCCAGGTATGGCGGGTAAAAACTAATAAAATCCAATAAATCCTTAAGGCTTCCCCATGTCCCACGAATAAAGAAAACACGGGTACGATTCCCAACCGTACCCGGAAATTCTCGTAAAACGTCGTATAAATCAACAGCGTGTCCCACACGCTAAGAAAATAATTAGATCATCAACAAGGCATTCCCAATGCCAAAACCGAAAGTCGATAGATAAATAAGAAATAACTGCATCGAAATCCCATTTCGAAAAGCTTTCCAGAAATCTCAAAACAACGAATAGAAATATAATTAATTCCGGAAATCACCTCGGAAAAATAATTCGTCCAAATTCAACATCAATTATAAATTCGAATCCGAGCATAACAAATTAATAATCAAAATTCACAACCGGTATAAATCATAATTACTTCATGAAAATCCTTATTGAAAGCAAATCCACGAGATAAATTGAAATCAAATTCCAAAATCAATTCATATGCTCGGAAAATAATATGTTAATTAAATAAAGCATACTTTAATAAATAAATGCATGCATCACTTATTTGAAAATAAAAGTCCACTCACAGTACTAATGGGCGACCACGCAAACGAGTTCCTTCATCTAGCCGTAGCTCGCAACATTGCCCTGTACACAATTATATTTCCGTAAACGGCAATTCGAATAAAATAAATACGAACCTAAACGAAACCCGAAAATCTCTATCTCCAATACTTCTCAAATTCCACCCAAATCTCTTCCACAACACCAATTCCTCAATCTACATATTCCACAATGAAAACGAGGGAAATCCAACGGCCGGATTTCCCACAATTCCATCACAAAACTTCAAACTTCGGAAATTCACAAACAATTCCAAACTCCTCCAAAATTCACCAAACTTCACATACAAGCTCTATGATAATTATAGAATTTAACTAGCCAGAAAAAGAAATTAAAAAGCTACCCTAGCAGCCGCTACCGCCGCCCACAGTGGCGGCGCCGCCGCCACCGCCACCAGCTCCGTTGGCCACCAAACTTTGGCAGCAGCACCTACTCAACGGACCCAACGTTTTATTCAACTACCACTAAGCCAGAAAACGTCTAGAACTAGTTCAACAATTAAGGTAAACATTGAACCCGAAACCGTGAATAGTGCAAGAATTTCAAACCTTCAATTCTTCCTCCACGCTTCAAATCGCTGCAAAATATTTGGGGAGCATCATCTACATCGCAAGGCGCTTCCAAATGATTATGGTTCGTCGCCGGAGGTGGCCGGAATCGGGAGAAACTGGCGTTGACCACTTCTGCTACAGTGAAACTTCCACAGCTCGATGCGTCATTTTCCGGCCAAGCCGCCATGAGCCATCACCGCAGGCACCAAGAGGAGGTCGAGACGAGTCCGTAGCCACCGGTTTTACGCTTTTTGGTGGCCGGAAAGAGAAAGCAACCGGAGTTGCAGAGGTGAGAGAGAGAGAGCAAGAGCTCGGGGACGAGAGAGAGAACACGCGGGGGAAGAGAAAGAGAAAGAGAAAAAGTTACCGGCCACAGTGAAAAAATTCAAATATATACTACTTACCATGAACAGTAATTTTCACATTTTTGCTTATAACTTTTGCATACGAGCTCCGATTTTTACGTACCACATATGTACGCGCTCGGTTTAACGTCCCCTACAACTTTCATGAAGAACATTTTCTCAAATTTTGACCCGAACAAAAAGTCAATTTTTAGGGCCACTAAAAGCACTAAACCGAAAGTAAAAGTGAAAGTAAAGGTCGTTTACCGTCCAAATGACTAGTAAACAGGTAAATTGAGATACGGGACGTTACAATCTCCCCTCCTTATAAAATTTCGCCCTCGAAATTCACACGGACAAATAGCAACTACACACGTCCCCAAATGTCACTTACATAGCCGATCACGTCATATAACGCATCTTCCGAAACTCGTCGTCAGAACCGATATCTCACAGCTTAACCCATTACCACCAGTAATAGCACCAAAATATTAAGACCACTCAATTCCTCCAAAGCAATCCTCTACATGTATTAAACTCAAACAACAAACAATTTTCCCGGACGACAAAACACCATTCACCAAGTCTTCCATAAACGGTATCCATGATAGAGAACAAATGGCACTCGTCCAATATCTTGTATCAAACACCACAACACTCGGATCCGAAAGTGGTCCCACCACATAACGATCCAATTTCCTCGAATTAATCACCACTAGAATACTCCACCATTATCAGTGACCATAGTCACTTGAAAACACGGCATCTAGCCATAAAAATTCAAAATATTTATTCAATTTCCTCTTGTAAATGGTTTCCAACACTGAGGTTCCCAAAGAATCACCAAAAACTTCCAATAATATTTCAAATGCTACATAACAACCAATCACAACACAAAACACGTTTCCTCGAAACTTGGTTCCAAGTCAAAACCACCATTAGTTCCAATCCCACCAACGATCCTGATTCCGAAACAATTATATCATCCAGAGGCAGCCCAAAGCTATCGTCACTCGTCTCAGACACTCAAACACAAACTTGAACTCTGGTTTCCGCACCATAATCCATGCCCCAACAAAATGGTTGGCAACGAGGAAAAGACAACCACAACATTTTCCTCGAATCACATTTCGTAGTACAACTCGAAACTCTAGAGTAGTTTTACTCTACCATCACCAGGGATAGGCGCAAGACACTTAATCAATCGAATACACAAAGGAAACCCTAGGAGGTCGGCGTACAAGAGGCATAGCACCAGAAGAAAACCAACTAGCTTTGTACCTTACACACTTGATGTATACCACAGTACCGAAGAGTACACGATGGGGAACCGCTGCAGTCGGGCCATCACTCGAGCGGTACTGGGCAACACCAAGCATATAAGGTAACAGAATAGAAACGAGTCTACAGAACCTAACAACCTAATGCTCTGATACCAAATTGACAGGACCCGCCCCGAATTTCACCCTGAAATCCGAGGTGGCCCTGCGGGGCCCACCTTAGAGATAACTCTACCGAGAACTGGTCGAGTCACCCCTAAAGAGGACTACCCAAAATAGTAACCCACAATAGATCAGAGCCAAACAAAGAAGCGCGGAAGCTATTCGTCAACTATGCCTCGATCCATGTACGCCCGACCTCAACTAATAGCGCCTGCAAACTGGGCATTAGAAACCGAAAGGCCCAGGGGAAAGTAGACGAAAAACGTTAGCGTGAGTGGACAAAAATAAACAATTTAAAAGAAAAAGGATTTCATACTTTTCCACATTTATTTCATTAAAAACCGATGCATGCAACAATTAGAAAAACACATTTAGCTTTAAATCCAAGAATTCCAAAACGATAAACCGACTAGCCTCGCTAGTCACAACATTCGAAAAATATATCGTAAAACCGAAATCTCGTTTCTCAAAAAGATAAGACCAGCCCCGCTGGCTACAGTGAAAATCGGACTAGCCCCGCTAGTCAAGCAACGATAAAATATGGGGAAGAAGTTTCACCATACGAAAGAAGGGAGCCTCCCAGGCTCGGGTCGGAGTGTCCCACACTCTGGAGCATCCCATGCTCTGCTCTTACTCACCCACAAACACATAGTAAGCAGGGAGGAGTACTAATAGGCTAGCTAGCAATAAATATGACGACCCAGGTATGGCGGGTAAAAACTAATAAAATCCAATAAATCCTTAAGGCTTCCCCATGTCCCACGAATAAAGAAAACACGGGTACGATTCCCAACCGTACCCGGAAATTCTCGTAAAACGTCGTATAAATCAACAGCGTGTCCCACACGCTAAGAAAATAATTAGATCATCAACAAGGCATTCCCAATGTCAAAACCGAAAGTCGATAGATAAATAAGAAATAACTGCATCGAAATCCCATTTCGAAAAGCTTTCCAGAAATCTCAAAACAACGAATAGAAATATAATTAATTCCGGAAATCACCTCGGAAAAATAATTCGTCCAAATTCAACATCAATTATAAATTCGAATCCGAGCATAACAAATTAATAATCAAAATTCACAACCGGTATAAATCATAATTACTTCATGAAAATCATTATTGAAAGCAAATCCACGAGATAAATTGAAATCAAATTCCAAAATCAATTCATATGCTCGGAAAATAATATGTTAATTAAATAAAGCATACTTTAATAAATAAATGCATGCATCACTTATTTGAAAATAAAAGTCCACTCACAGTACTAATGGGCGACCACGCAAACGAGTTCCTTCATCTAGCCGTAGCTCGCAACATTGCCCTGTACACAATTATATTTCCGTAAACGGCAATTCGAATAAAATAAATACGAACCTAAACGAAACCCGAAAATCTCTATCTCCAATACTTCTCAAATTCCACCCAAATCTCTTCCACAACACCAATTCCTCAATCTACATATTCCACAATGAAAACGAGGGAAATCCAACGGCCGGATTTCCCACAATTCCATCACAAAACTTCAAACTTCGGAAATTCACAAACAATTCCAAACTCCTCCAAAATTCACCAAACTTCACATACAAGCTCTATGATAATTATAGAATTTAACTAGCCAGAAAAAGAAATTAAAAAGCTACCCTAGCCGCCGCTACCGCCGCCCACAGTGGCGGCGCCGCCGCCACCGCCACCAGCTCCGTTGGCCACCAAACTTTGGCAGCAGCACCTACTCAACGGACCCAACGTTTTATTCAACTACCACTAAGCCAGAAAACGTCTAGAACTAGTTCAACAATTAAGGTAAACATTGAACCCGAAACCGTGAATAGTGCAAGAATTTCAAACCTTCAATTCTTCCTCCACGCTTCAAATCGCTGCAAAATATTTGGGGAGCATCATCTACATCGCAAGGCGCTTCCAAATGATTATGGTTCGTCGCCGGAGGTGGCCGGAATCGGGAGAAACTGGCGTTGACCACTTCTGCTACAGTGAAACTTCCACAGCTCGATGCGTCATTTTCCGGCCAAGCCGCCATGAGCCATCACCGCAGGCACCAAGAGGAGGTCGAGACGAGTCCGTAGCCACCGGTTTTACGCTTTTTGGTGGCCGGAAAGAGAAAGCAACCGGAGTTGCAGAGGTGAGAGAGAGAGAGCAAGAGCTCGGGGACGAGAGAGAGAACACGCGGGGGAAGAGAAAGAGAAAGAGAAAAAGTTACCGGCCACAGTGAAAAAATTCAAATATATACTACTTATCATGAACAGTAATTTTCACATTTTTGCTTATAACTTTTGCATACGAGCTCCGATTTTTACGTACCACATATGTACGCGCTCGGTTTAACGTCCCCTACAACTTTCATGAAGAACATTTTCTCAAATTTTGACCCGAACAAAAAGTCAATTTTTAGGGCCACTAAAAGCACTAAACCGAAAGTAAAAGTGAAAGTAAAGGTCGTTTACCGTCCAAATGACTAGTAAACAGGTAAATTGAGATACGGGACGTTACAATCTCCCCTCCTTATAAAATTTCGCCCTCGAAATTCACACGGACAAATAGCAACTACACACGTCCCCAAATGTCACTTACATAGCCGATCACGTCATATAACGCATCTTCCGAAACTCGTCGTCAGAACCGATATCTCACATCTTAACCCATTACCACCAGTAATAGCACCAAAATATTAAGACCACTCAATTCCTCCAAAGCAATCCTCTACATGTATTAAACTCAAACAACAAACAATTTTCCCGGACGACAAAACACCATTCACCAAGTCTTCCATAAACGGTATCCATGATAGAGAACAAATGGCACTCGTCCAATATCTTGTATCAAACACCACAACACTCGGATCCGAAAGTGGTCCCACCACATAACGATCCAATTTCCTCGAATTAATCACCACTAGAATACTCCACCATTATCAGTGACCATAGTCACTTGAAAACACGGCATCTAGCCATAAAAATTCAAAATATTTATTCAATTTCCTCTTGTAAATGGTTTCCAACACTGAGGTTCCCAAAGAATCACCAAAAACTTCCAATAATATTTCAAATGCTACATAACAACCAATCACAACACAAAACACGTTTCCTCGAAACTTGGTTCCAAGTCAAAACCACCATTAGTTCCAATCCCACCAACGATCCTGATTCCGAAACAATTATATCATCCAGAGGCAGCCCAAAGCTATCGTCACTCGTCTCAGACACTCAAACACAAACTTGAACTCTGGTTTCCGCACCATAATCCATGCCCCAACAAAATGGTTGGCAACGAGGAAAAGACAACCACAACATTTTCCTCGAATCACATTTCGTAGTACAACTCGAAACTCTAGAGTAGTTTTACTCTACCATCACCAGGGATAGGCGCAAGACACTTAATCAATCGAATACACAAAGGAAACCCTAGGAGGTCGGCGTACAAGAGGCATAGCACCAGAAGAAAACCAACTAGCTTTGTACCTTACACACTTGATGTATACCACAGTACCGAAGAGTACACGATGGGGAACCGCTGCAGTCGGGCCATCACTCGAGCGGTACTGGGCAACACCAAGCATATAAGGTAACAGAATAGAAACGAGTCTACAGAACCTAACAACCTAATGCTCTGATACCAAATTGACAGGACCCGCCCCGAATTTCACCCTGAAATCCGAGGTGGCCCTGCGGGGCCCACCTTAGAGATAACTCTACCGAGAACTGGTCGAGTCACCCCTAAAGAGGACTACCCAAAATAGTAACCCACAATAGATCAGAGCCAAACAAAGAAGCGCGGAAGCTATTCGTCAACTATGCCTCGATCCATGTACGCCCGACCTCAACTAATAGCGCCTGCAAACTGGGCATTAGAAACCGAAAGGCCCAGGGGAAAGTAGACGAAAAACGTTAGCGTGAGTGGACAAAAATAAACAATTTAAAAGAAAAAGGATTTCATACTTTTCCACATTTATTTCATTAAAAACCGATGCATGCAACAATTAGAAAAACACATTTAGCTTTAAATCCAAGAATTCCAAAACGATAAACCGACTAGCCTCGCTAGTCACAACATTCGAAAAATATATCGTAAAACCGAAATCTCGTTTCTCAAAAAGATAAGCCCAGCCCCGCTGGCTACAGTGAAAATCGGACTAGCCCCGCTAGTCAAGCAACGATAAAATATGGGGAAGAAGTTTCACCATACGAAAGAAGGGAGCCTCCCAGGCTCGGGTCGGAGTGTCCCACACTCTGGAGCATCCCATGCTCTGCTCTTACTCACCCACAAACACATAGTAAGCAGGGAGGAGTACTAATAGGCTAGCTAGCAATAAATATGACGACCCAGGTATGGCGGGTAAAAACTAATAAAATCCAATAAATCCTTAAGGCTTCCCCATGTCCCACGAATAAAGAAAACACGGGTACGATTCCCAACCGTACCCGGAAATTCTCGTAAAACGTCGTATAAATCAACAGCGTGTCCCACACGCTAAGAAAATAATTAGATCATCAACAAGGCATTCCCAATGTCAAAACCGAAAGTCGATAGATAAATAAGAAATAACTGCATCGAAATCCCATTTCGAAAAGCTTTCCAGAAATCTCAAAACAACGAATAGAAATATAATTAATTCCGGAAATCACCTCGGAAAAATAATTCGTCCAAATTCAACATCAATTATAAATTCGAATCCGAGCATAACAAATTAATAATCAAAATTCACAACCGGTATAAATCATAATTACTTCATGAAAATCATTATTGAAAGCAAATCCACGAGATAAATTGAAATCAAATTCCAAAATCAATTCATATGCTCGGAAAATAATATGTTAATTAAATAAAGCATACTTTAATAAATAAATGCATGCATCACTTATTTGAAAATAAAAGTCCACTCACAGTACTAATGGGCGACCACGCAAACGAGTTCCTTCATCTAGCCGTAGCTCGCAACATTGCCCTGTACACAATTATATTTCCGTAAACGGCAATTCGAATAAAATAAATACGAACCTAAACGAAACCCGAAAATCTCTATCTCCAATACTTCTCAAATTCCACCCAAATCTCTTCCACAACACCAATTCCTCAATCTACATATTCCACAATGAAAACGAGGGAAATCCAACGGCCGGATTTCCCACAATTCCATCACAAAACTTCAAACTTCGGAAATTCACAAACAATTCCAAACTCCTCCAAAATTCACCAAACTTCACATACAAGCTCTATGATAATTATAGAATTTAACTAGCCAGAAAAAGAAATTAAAAAGCTACCCTAGCCGCCGCTACCGCCGCCCACAGTGGCGGCGCCGCCGCCACCGCCACCAGCTCCGTTGGCCACCAAACTTTGGCAGCAGCACCTACTCAACGGACCCAACGTTTTATTCAACTACCACTAAGCCAGAAAACGTCTAGAACTAGTTCAACAATTAAGGTAAACATTGAACCCGAAACCGTGAATAGTGCAAGAATTTCAAACCTTCAATTCTTCCTCCACGCTTCAAATCGCTGCAAAATATTTGGGGAGCATCATCTACATCGCAAGGCGCTTCCAAATGATTATGGTTCGTCGCCGGAGGTGGCCGGAATCGGGAGAAACTGGCGTTGACCACTTCTGCTACAGTGAAACTTCCACAGCTCGATGCGTCATTTTCCGGCCAAGCCGCCATGAGCCATCACCGCAGGCACCAAGAGGAGGTCGAGACGAGTCCGTAGCCACCGGTTTTACGCTTTTTGGTGGCCGGAAAGAGAAAGCAACCGGAGTTGCAGAGGTGAGAGAGAGAGAGCAACAGCTCGGGGACGAGAGAGAGAACACGCGGGGGAAGAGAAAGAGAAAGAGAAAAAGTTACCGGCCACAGTGAAAAAATTCAAATATATACTACTTATCATGAACAGTAATTTTCACATTTTTGCTTATAACTTTTGCATACGAGCTCCGATTTTTACGTACCACATATGTACGCGCTCGGTTTAACGTCCCCTACAACTTTCATGAAGAACATTTTCTCAAATTTTGACCCGAAAAAAAAGTCAATTTTTAGGGCCACTAAAAGCACTAAACCGAAAGTAAAAGTGAAAGTAAAGGTCGTTTACCGTCCAAATGACTAGTAAACAGGTAAATTGAGATACGGGACGTTACAATATATGAGTGCAAATTTCAGCTCCTGATATTAAATGCAAACTAAGAAGTACAATGCAACGAAGTAAAACATCGAAATGAAAGAAAAAACAAAACAAGATGCATAAACTCATCAATAATATAATGTAACTAGAACCAGACCAGATGTCGAGAGGCATATTGCACTGCGAGGTCATTTGAGCAGTGTAGATTGTAATCGTAACCAGAACCGGCAACCAAATCACTGGAGATCCGTCCACTGGGAACTCAAATGACGGTCGAGGGTGTCAAAAACTCAAATATTCGCAAAACAAGTCCGTAAAGAACAAAATCCAGGAATCTGGGTCCTAAATCTAGATAATTAGAGATATACTTAAGTAACTGCAGTTTCGCTCTAACAAAAATAGTAACATAAATTTATACTCAAAACAAAAATCTCTCTCTCTCTCTCTCTCTCTCTCTCTCTCTCTCTCTCTCTCACACACACACACACACACACACATTTTTGAAGTTTAATGAAGCTTCTTTAGATGATAGAAATACATACAAACACACATATTTTATTGATGGGTAGACGACAATGTATTAAGCCAAAATTTACACTTAATATTATTCTTCTTTGGGACACGATAATTAAAGATATACCTAAATAACTGCAGTTTCGCTCTAACAAAAATAGTAACATAAATTTATACTCAAAACAAAAATCTCTCTCTCTCTCTCTCTCTCTCTCTCTCTCTCTCTCACACACACACACACACATTTTTGAAGTTTAATGAAGCTTCTTTAGATGATAGAAATACATACAAACACACATATTTTATTGATGGGTAGACGACAATGTATTAAGCCAAAATTTACACTTAATATTATTCTTCTTTGGGACACGATAATTAAAGATATACCTAAATAACTGCAGTTTCGCTCTAACAAATATAGTAACATAAATTTATACTAAAAAAAAGGTAGTAACAAAAAATACAGAGCCCAAATTCCATGAACTTAGGATTTGAGACTTTTTGTGTCACTTTACCGAACGAAAAGGGAGTAGCCCTAATTCTAATTATAGTTTTAAAATCCTAGTTCCAACCCAACCTGAGTTCAAAATTTTTATACAAATATCACATGCGTCCCAAATAGGAACCCATGTAATTACAGCCCTAAAGCCTAGCCCAAATATAGCCTCCTAGACTAATCCAAAAAAAACCTAAGTATGGTGGTCATGCAAAAGAAGCAACCGCCATAGTTAGGAATTCTACAACGTACCTAGTTGCCCCCGTCAAAGCCACATTTGCATGGTCAATCCATAATCAAGTTCCCATAGCAAATGTTTAAACACCACGGCAACTACCTTTAAACTTACCTTCACCAATGAAAATCTTAGAAGAATTAACCTCGTTCACAGGATAGCCACAAACATCGAAAGTCTAGGGTGCAAAACACTAATATTGTTTCTGCTAATAAATCGTAAGATGTTACTAAGGAGAAGAAGCACACTCCAGAAAGAATGTGCAAGATGAAGGAAACCAACGAAAACCAACTCCAAGTTTAATGCTACCAAGATCCTCGATGTTGTGCCACAATTCCACAAAACCTTAAAAGGGTATGCGATTAGAGGAGGGGGGGGTTAGCCAAGTCCTATAATCACAATTAACATGGTGCTTGTGAACCCTAATCCTAGAAAGGCAAGGGAGAGAGAGACACACACTTTAAAGAGTAAAGGGTTAGCATCATTCTATTTCAATAAAGAGAGACACACATCTTTCAATTTCAATAAAGGGCTGACATCATTCTACTCAAAAAAAGGTAGTAACAAAAAATACGGAATTCTAGATCTTTAAATAAACAAATTCCATGAACTTACGATTTGAGACTTTTTGTGTCACTTTACCAAACGAAAAGGGACTAGTAGCCTAAATTTAGAAATCCTAGGTCCAACCTAACCTGAGTTCTAGAGTTTTATACAAATATCAAATGCGTCCCAAATAGAGACCCATGTAATTACAGACCCAAAACCTAGCCCAAATATAGCCTCCTAGACTAATCCAAAAAAACCCCGAGTATGGTGGTCATGCACAAGAAGCAACCGCCATCATTAGGAAGTTGCCCCTGTCAAAGCCACATTTGCATAGTTAACTGTGTTCCATAATCAATCACCACTTTTTGGAATTCCCATAGCAAATGTCTAAACACCACGGCAACTACCTTTAAACTCACCTTCACCAATGAAAATCTTAGAAGAATTAACCTCGTTCATTGGACAGCCACAAACATCGAAAGTCTAGGTGCAAAACACTAATATTGTTTCTGCTAATAAATCTTTAAGATGTTACTAAGGAGAAGAAGCACTCTCCAGAAAGAATGTGCAAGATGAAGAAAACCAGTGAAAACCAGCTCCAAGTTTAATGCTACCAAGATGCTCGATGTTGTGCCACAAAACCTTAAAAAGGGTGGGGGTGGGGGGTAGCCAAGTCCTTTAATCACAATTAACATGGTGCATCACCCAAAAATCCTACAATCACAATTAACATGGTGCTTGTGAACCCTAATCCTAGAAGAGCAAGCGAGAGACAGAGACACACTTCTCAATCAGTAATATATTAGTGTAGTGCTTGATTGACCACCGTTTTAGCTATCATTTGCATCACCTCATGCGGCAACTAATGTGGTTATGGCAATCATTTAATGAATTTTATGATAGATTGGGTTTTGTGCTACATCAATTACTATATAAGATGGGTTGTAGATAGCGCCCAAAAAAACAATTCATCTACATTATTCAATATTAATTTAAGAGTAAAATGAATATAATTTCAAAACTAATTAAAATTGTGCAAGAGGAAATCTTGATATCTTGATGGAGCTGAAAAGTTCGCATACTGGTTTTGATCTGGGTTTGAACTTTGGTTGGTTCTATACTGAGAAGAACTGTTTGACTGAACTTGGACCGACAACTCAATGCTGGAAAAGGATTGCTGCAGATTAATGGTTGATGTCATCGATCAGTATACATAATGGAGGCAATACCTCTGAACTCATGAAAGGACTGATGAACAGAACGCATTTCCATCTACTAGTTACTGATACTATGATAGACAATGGTTTAGTGAACTAGTTGTGCATTCTGTTTAAAGCAATTATAAGCCATGTCACATATATGTATGCACTTACTGTTCGACATGTTACATATACTGACATCAATCTAGATGAGAGAAGTGAACAAAACGCTAGAGAAGCCAAGGGAATGCAAAATCATATTGACATCAATAGCGAGCTATACAGGGTAAGTAAATAACAGTTGCAATAACTTTGTTTAGCCTGAGACACAAGCATATGAGTGAAAAAAAAGGTCTCTTGTTCAGACTCTTGCTTTGTCCATAAAGATTAGTTAGTCTGAGCACCACTGTCATTAATTGCTAGTACACATTCTTACACTTCCGCTGGGAGTTGCCGTGTCACAGTCCGAGCCTTCATGTTCTCTTCCCGCCCAGTCCTGAGATTATTTGAAGAAAAAATAACCATGAATTAAAAGTTGAAGTCTACGAAGGTAGAGTTCTGTTTCAAACTTTCAATGCTTTCCATCTTAAACAAAGAGCACTCAAAACCTCTAATCCCAAGATGCATTAAGTTACTGTCCAACAGTTTCACACAATTCCTATACACCCATTTTTTCATATAAGTTCGTACAACATGAGTTCCTTACATCTAAATCAAAATTAGTCAATGAGAAGTACATGAAAATAGCTTCTAGATGAAAAAATATATTTAACACCTGCGCGAACCAGTTCTAGATAAAAGAAATGCACACCAATTACTCAATTAGAAAGACATTTAAATTCCATGCCAATCTCTGGTCATGTAGAAGTGCTTTATCATTTGCAAAAAAAAAAAAAATAATAATAATAATAATAATAATAAAATGCTTCTATTTCAGTATTTCTTGCTAAAAGGAATAGACAAAAGGTTGTCCCCAGTTCTAGACATTAGAGAACAAAAGGTTGTCCCTAGTTTCAGACTGCAACTCCATGTAGACAATATAGATAGCAGACTGAGGTTTCAAACAATGTGTAGCTTCATAAAACACAACAGAAATGGAAGTCCAGCTAGCAAGAGTAATTAGAGAAATGAATGGGAGCTTACATCTCTGAAAGTGAAAAACTTCTTGAAGCTCAACTATTCCTTTAATTGTAGAATGCAGGGAAAAGGAATACAAATGCAGCATGTCCAAGCAATATTCAGAGGAGTATCACACTATACAAATTCAATGACACAACTTTTTATTTCTATGCTTGATTTCAAATAACGAGATTTGTGCTAGACAATAGTACACTCGTAGTTCTTGTGCAAAACAATGTGCAATTATTTAAATTTCAACAACATAGAACAAAGGGGCTGCATGAACAAGAGAGGTAAAGAATACTGGCCATAAGTGCATGAACAAATCAAGACCATACCATTCATTCCAGCTCAATCCCTTGACTAGCAGCACCATCCCTTGACTAGCAGCACCATCAACACATTTTGATGCTCCGATTCAAGCTGTGCTAGCAATTCCGCCTGTTCCAGTTCCTTGCCAGCAACCCAAACACCACAAAACTTAATACCAAGACTACAAATGCAAGCTCAGTGAACAACAATATCATCACACTAATCCCTTCAAGGATTGAGATTTTCCTTCAATCGGTTGTAATTCGTAGATTTACTTCAATTTTACAAAACTCAATTTGCTTGGCATCAAATCCAAGAGAGAGGAAGAGTGGCGATGAAGAGCATCAGAATCATGAAATTCACATCCGCTGTGACAGTAGGGCAGAACTTGAAAATTACGCCTGAAGAGGCAAAATGCCATGTGAAAACTCTTTTAAAATCCCAGGTGAATGAATTCACTTCTTATTTTGCCAAACGAGGCACTTGTGGCAGGGGATTTCAAAGTCCCAGCAAATTTTTCTCAACCACCAAATTCTCCCTTACTTGGACTGCCTAAATGAGTGGGACTCAATGAGTCAATCTGGCTCAACCTCTAAACAAGTAAATCACTAATTTGCATCCAGAACAATCTTGGCAAGACCATGAGCTACAAAATTACGAAACCTGACTTCCTCATTTTGCAGATAGCTCACAGAAAAGAGCGCACATCCTCTACCAAACCACCCACTCAGGCCATCAACGATCCTTCAAATAAACCAAGTACCAATTCCAAGCAATCCATTTTCGGCAACACAGGCAGAATAGCTGCATCAGTGATAAACTGTAGACCAGCCAGCACTGCCATTATTTCACTAGCTAACGGAGAAGAAGAGCCAACCAAAGGCATGTCTATAGCACCCATCAACACCCCATACTTGTTTCAAACCACTGCAGCCAAATCACGGTAGCAACTACGAAGCTTGACTGCCTCAAACAGTATTCAACTCATAAAAACCATCTGACATGACAATCAACACTTGGACTCTGAGTTCGTTCGTTGGCTCTTAGACAATGGAAAACTTTCACAAATAGAAAGACATCCTTTTCACTACATTATAAGGAGGAAGGGATTATAGTGGAAGTTTAAAAAGAACAAAGAACAGTAAAGGCAAGATGAAAGCTTATTCCACACATTTAATGAAAAATTAAGAGGCATTATGCAATAAATGCAAAATTTCAGGAGGAAAAACTTCTGTTTGATGAGCAAAATTGGGCGACTGATTTTGCTCAACCGACAATTTTTTCCTCTGTACACCACTCCTCTTCAATATTTTCATGTTCCTAATGTACTTGACTTTAACAGTAACCGAAAAATAAAAAGTGTTCAAGCTCCATTAGCTAATCAAACTCATATATGCTAGATTTAGATGCACAATAATACAGTTATCTGTCAACTCCAAACACCCCTTGCTTTGTGATTACAAACTCACACGACGATGGCGGCAAATGAGGAGCAAAAACAACATCAAGGCGCCTTCTTGTTTGCCTGAACAGATCATCCTCCAACCAATCATTTTCTCTCCCAACAATCTCCTCATTTCTAAACAAGAACAACCTCGAATTCACGCAACGTGACCAAGCTAATCCCAAAGCAGGACAAACCCGTCTTCCGGATGAACGCAAGGAGCTCAAATTCCCAACTCTCATCCCACTTATCCCCTCTACTTCCCCCATAAAATCAACCACCTGGTTCATCACCACCACCGCCAAGCTGTACTTTCTCGCCAACAACTTCAACATCCCGGAAATCTCGAAGAACAGGAAGGTCCTCCGCTTAAGATCCAAAGGGTTGTTGCCAAATTCGCTGCGAAATAGTGCGGCAATGGAATCAATCACAATCAGCCTCACAGGCAGCCGGGTTTTCCTACTCGCAACAATGCACTCTATCTTGGGCATTATGTCGAGCAGGTGGTGTGCATCGTGTACAGCGTGAACGTATACATCTTCACAAGGGTTGGAGAGGATAAGATTCGCGTGGGAGGAGCGGAAGGAGTGGGAGAGGTGGCGGAGGCGGCGAAAGGGGAAAGGGAATTCTGTGTGGAGGTAAAGAGAGGAGGCGGAGAGGCCGCCGTAGGAAGGAGGGAGCTGAGCGAAGAGAGTGAGTTGGAGGCAGAATTGGGTCTTGCCGCAGCTGCTCTCGGCTACGAGCTCCGTGAGAGGGAGTTGCAGGGGATTCCGCCGCCGAGGCAGCGGTCCAGGACTGGATAGCCCATCGTTACATTCTGGGTGGGGAGGAGGTTTGAGGGGTTCATTGTTTTTGTGTCTTCAAATTTGGGGTTGCTGTTGCATTTGCAATTGGTTCTTAGATGAAGGGCGGGAAATTGGAGGACTCTAAAAAAGAGTTTTTTCGGACACCTTTTAAGAAGGTGGATATGATACAATAACAATTAACAAATTTTCAGTAAAATTAATTATCGTTTCAGTCAAATTAATTATCGTTAATTCGTTCAAGACGGCGACTTAAGATTATAAGTATGAACATATTATAGAGAGAAAACAGGAGCAAACCCTAGAAACCCTAGGTTTTTCCCCACACTTTCTCATCACCCTCGCTGCCCAACGATGGTCGACGATGTTTCCGCACGCCTTGTTGCTGCTCTTGCTATCTCCGATAAGGGTTGGGTGTCATTTGGGGAGGTCAGAAAGTCGGCCATATCATCCCACCACTATGCTGTTGGCCGTCTTTTGGGTATGAAGAGGGTTGATCCAAAGGCTTTCATGGGAACTATGTCCATTGTATGGGGTCTCAAACAACGCTTATCTATCAAGGAACATGGCAACCGCTTTGTCCTACGTTTTACTAAGATTGAAGAGAAAGACAAGATCGTCTCCGGCAGCCCGTGGTTTTTTGGCAAAGCGATGTTTGCTATGTCAGACTATGATGGGCTGGGGGATGCTCTCTAGGTTCCCATTCTTTCGTTCCCTACCTGGGTGGAGATTCTTAGACTTCCGTCGGCCTTAATGACTGAGAAGGCGGTGGCTATGGTGGGTGCGTCACTGGGGAAAATTATGCAGCTAGATAAGACGGGGATTCGACGTGGGACGAAAGCTCGGGTCCAGATCACACATATGCTCACTGATCCCATCAAGCAGGCCTACCCTCCGCTGGTTTTCGACTTTGATGAAGGGGTTTCAGCAACGCTCAGGTTCAATTATGAACTTGTGGTGGGTTTCTGTAGGGTTTGTGGTTTGTTAGAACACCCAAAGGAGGTTTGTGTTGGGCCTCCAGATGTCTCTGCAACGATAGCTTTCATGGATGGTAAGGCTAACCCTAACCCTAGCCCTTTGACTCTAGGGATCTCTCTTTTGTCTCATAGTGCGGGGCCGAGTCGGGTTTTTGGTGTGGGGAATAGTTCGGGTTTGGGACAAGTACATTTCATGCTTAAGCCATCCTCTCTGCTAGGTTCTCACTGGTTTCAATACTAAGGACGTAGTGCACCAGGTCGAGCATCTTGTAGGGGCGGCGGCAAAGGGAGTGATTATTGACTCACAACTCCTGGAGCCCAACATTACGGGAGTGAAGGGTACTGCTTCTATGGCTATGGTGACTTACAATAAGCAGACCAAACAGCTAGCCCCTACTATGGCTCTTATTGAACTGGACTTTGAGTCGCTCTTGGATCTTCCCCAAAAGAAAGGAACTTTGTTGGTGTAGCCTCCGAAGAAGAGGAAGGTAGGTAGGTCGGCTGGGAGTCGTAACAAACCTTGTTTGGAAGACGTGAAGCCTTGGAAGATGATCAAAGCTAGCTCAGGGTCTGATAAACCACCACGGAAGAAGAGGGTGCCCAAACCTTTGGGGGGTGAGGTGAAGCAAGCTTTGGAGCTGGTCGAAGATGATCTCCCAGTTGAGGAGATTATGGATACCGATGGAAAGGATGGACGGCAAGAGGCTGTGTTAAATGGTGGGGTGGAGATGGGGTCTTCCCCCAACTAAGTTTTCTACTTTCTTCTTGTAGAATAATGTAGGGTGCATTGTCTTCGGATTGCAACCCTATTGGTCTGGTTACTTTATTAGTGCTTATTCTTAGAGTGACATTCATCTAGGCTAGTTTAGTCTAGGCAATGATTCAATATTGACGTAGCCCTCCTGGGGTGGGTCATTGTGTAATGTTGCTTACCATTTCATTATAATGGATTGACGCCCTCCCTCTCAAAAAAAAAAATCAAAAAAAAAAAAATAACAAATAACAATAACACATAGAAAAATGACCCATTTGATCTCACTTTTGAGGCTAATTTAATGGTTTTAATTTAGGCCGGCTCTATATCTCAGGTTTGTTCTACAAACGTCTTATTTATGATGGGTGCATAACGGTATTTAACATATAATGAGTCGTGTTGCATCTCTTTGGGTTCCTCCTTGTATCATATGCGATGTCAGGCGAATAGTGTACCCTCAAGTTCTGTCTTTGAGGTTTGTTGATGGATATTGATTTTGTGATTAACATAACAAGTCATCTTAAGATAAAAGTAAATAAATGAAAAGTCATCTAGGTAAGATAACATTACATGATTGTTTGTCACTGTATATACTAGCTAGGTATGAAGTATAAATAGCACAAGTATCTGGGCATAAACAGCTGAACGAGAGTCAATGAGACACACTAGGATAAAGTTAGGGCCCAGCTCTACAAGATGGACTCAAAGTTCGGCCAACACAGGTACTAATTGGAATCGACCTAGGGTCTAGTCTATTGGAAAATTTGGTCGATGGATGCTATATGTACACCAAATTTTGATTCGATCTCCTACAAAAATCACACAAATACAATATATTAACTACAAATAATAATTATATAAAAAAATTACAAATAAATCATTATTTTATTGTCATAATAGATTTGAATAACAAGAATTATAGGACTTATTTCTTGGATTTGTATGCTTCCGAATGTCACATAATTCAAAAAGAGTTTAAGGTTGAGGCGTGTAAACACTGTCCTTAAGGTTGAGGGTGTACCAGGTTTGTAGGGTCCTACTCTTCAGGAGTTCAGGGTATAAAAACTGTTATTCCTTGTTACGCGTACACGTTCTTTCCTTTAGCATGATAGAGAGATTGAAAATACACTCACTAGGACTCTATACAAAGCGCAATTGGGAAAACTCATGGAGAAATATAATTAGGAAGGGTATATGAATAGAGAATGTGCTTTTATGATTTCTATTTGGGCAATGGTTTATATAGGCTTTCTTAAGGCTCATTTATGTGTTGGATATTATATTTGAATTGAATGGTGTGAAACTGTGAGACCCAATACATTTTTCTAACTTTTGGTTGGAATAAGTGAATTTTTGTTTTTCCTTTTCGCGATTGAGCGCTGAGAACCACAATCTGTGTCTCTCTAATCTGACCTGACAATAAATTCAACTTTTGACCGTAGAGATAGATAAGAGACTACACATTAAGATGCCCCATAATTGCATACATGCATTATCATAGATCATTATGTGGATATGTGTGAATTATTACCTTGTTCTTTCTTAGTTTGACTAGAGACAGAAGGTCAACTCATTTCGTCGTTGCGTACTAATGATTCTCGACAAAAATTTTGTAATTCAAAATGGTGTTATCCTCTGTTTCACTTGAGAGTTTCTATATCTCCAAACAAATGTGTATATTTCTTTAAACAAGACGTCTTTTGTCAAAAAAAATATTTTTCCTTGCTAATATGTAGCCCATTTTAATTGTTTTCCTACTTAAACACAATTTTTACAAAAACTCTATCCCTCACATATTATTATAATATTGTGGAGCATGATAAAGTAATTTAGGGTTCATATCCAAAACTAATTGGCAATAGATGGAGTGACGCAAACCCTTATAAATCCATACGCAATGTCCCATTTTTCTCATGTGGGATCTATATATTCTCAACACGCCCCTACACGTGTGGCTTGTGGATAACTGTGGGTAACGTAGAGTCTGTGTAGCTGTGAGGCGTGCACACGTGGGATAACCCGCTCTTATACCATGATATAATGAAGAACACAATAGAAAACAACCAGTAATCCATGATTATATAAACTCATAATACAATCATATTACAAACAAACAATCACACTCTTTTGTCTCTTTCTTTATCTCTCAATTAAAACAAAGTCTCACTTCTTCACTAAGTTTTTTTGATGACATTCTTCACTAAGTTCTCTCTCTTTCTTTTCTCCCTTAACAAAACAGATTCGGCTGTTATTGTTGTCTTTTTTATTCTTTTCTTTCTTTTCGTTGCACACATGCACACTCTCACCTATGTAAAGCCAAAGCAACCCCAAATGTTCCAGAAACATTCTACCCCAAGTCTTGTACAAGGGAGCACCATCTCCCTTCTCTCTACACCCAAGACCAGAAACAATTATTAACCTAGATTCACTTTAAAGACCAAATCTTACGAAGAACAATTGCTCCAAATCCCTATCCATGTTTGCAATGGATTGATGTAAGAGAAAGTTGTCCATTACCTTCGTTCGTTGAGAGGAGGAGAAGACAACAAGAGATAAATTAAGGCAATCGCCATCCTCCATCACTCCTATTGAGCCCCAAAAAGTGTCTTTTACCAAGGTAATTTCACCCTTCTACTCGCCCTTGAAGTCTATAGCTAGCGTGATCTTGAAATCTTGGTTTGTTATTAATTTCCAATTTTTCTTGTGAGCAATCGAAAGTCGGTGTCGACCCAGGCCTTGCTTTATGAGCAGATAAGTTATTTGTCCAAAATACCAGTCCTCGATTTGGCTAGTTCCCTTGAGGCATTGTAGTGAAACTAATTTTATTTGGGTGTTTGGGATTAATGTATGCTGCTTACATTGTTAGTGTGTGGCTAGTTTAATTGGTATGTGTTGATGTATTACTTGGATTATAATTGATGAGTGGAGCAATTTGTGTTAAACGATTTGAAGCTTTGACATGCATGATCACATGTAGCTTTAAAAATTTGCTTATGAAACCATAGACATGAAATTGACTTAATGGTCAGCAACAAGACCAAATTGGTTTCGTCATTCATACATTACATACATATTGAGCATTGCATCATGGGGCCATAGGATTGTTTACTTGATTAATTGAAATGCTTTTAACCTGAGTAACAGCCTTAGAACATTGCTTAGAAATCAGAATGCTTTTCTTGGTTGGCAAATTGGGTGATGAAAAAGATTTTGGCCAAAGAAAGGGATTTTAGCTAAGAAGCACCGATACGGATACGGTACGGTGCGATACGTGGAAACGGCAAATCTTAAATGTGTTAGGATACGGGTACGGGAAGGATAAGGAAATTAAATATATTTTTAATTTATTTATATATGATTAGAAAAAAAATAAGATAAACCATAAGCAACATATTAGATATTATCATTTTCTGATAAGGAGGAGAATGCAGATAAGAATGCACAAGGAGGATTGATAAGAATAGAACACGATCTAGATAGGTTTTTATTCCTTTCTGTTTCTTTAATTATTATTATTTTACCGTTTTTTTAGGGTGAAAAAGTCTCATTTACACCCATGTCTCCCTTTTAATTACAAAAACACGTATCCAAAACAGATACCAGCGTATCCAATGCGTATCTAAACCTGGGTACGTTGGATACGCGTATCCAAGTGTATTCAACCCGCATCTGACTCGTATCCCGTATCGATACGAGATTAGCGACCATTAACGTATCCGTGCATCCTAGGATTTTAGCCACTTTCAGATTTTCTGGAATTTCGACCCAGTCACTTACTTTTGCAAAACTGTACTGATCTACTAGAATTTGAGGTCGGTTTCTTCTAAATAGTTTTAGTAGACATCTTGAAGAGTCATTTAGAACTGGAATCACCAGAAACAGAATTTTCTGGGATTATTTATGAATTTCCAAAGTCAGGAGTCAGTCACAGAAATTTCTAATATCGATTAGCTTCCCAACTTTAGCCAAAACGCAGACTCCTAAAACACCCTGACCTCTTATACACATTAAAAGATTACATCTTATACACTTCAGTGCATAAGTTCAAGTATCACTAAATGAGATGACTTCATTTATGATAGGAAATCGTGTGGTTGTGGTAACTACAAAGAAGCATCAAAGCAAGCATGGCAGAAGCATAATATGAAGGGATAATGACCATTTACACAATTTTAGGATAAAAATTGTCCACTTACCCAAACACTCTAAGAGATTGCTCATTTACCTAAACACTCTAACAGATCATTTCCCTAATACCCAATTAATTATTTTTTTATTCCTTTTACTTATTTTTGGGACATTTTTACCCTCTCTTTCTTTGTCACTCAGAGAGAGAAGTCATCGGAAATCTTGCCGGACTCCGGTGACTGGTGGCCGGCCGCGGACTCCAGTGACCGGACTCTGGCAACCGGTGACCGGAATCAGGCTACCGGTGACCGGAATCCGGCGACCGTTCACCGGAATCCGGATACCGGACTGGTGACCGGATTCTGGCGTCTGAATTTATTGCCCCCTAATAATACCCAGTAACCATATTATTGCCCCCCAATAATCATATTATTGGCCCCAAATAACAAGTTTATTAGGGATCAATAATTAGTGAAAAATGAAGATATTTTTAATTTTGAAAGTTTTAGTAAGTTTATTTAAATAAATAATCTTATTATTGCCCCCCAATAATCTTATTATTGCCCCGTAATAATCTTATTATTGCCCAATAAATATTTTATTGCCCCCCAATAATCTTACTATTATCTTCCAATAATCGTTTTATTGCCCACTAATGATCTTATTATTGCCCAACCAAATCATAATAAACAAAACAATAGGAAGGGAGGGTGTTTGAGGTCCGTGGAGGACATGCTGAGGCTACTACATTTCATGAAGGCTTGAACTCGCCGCCGGTTGCAATTGCCGCCGCATATGGTTCATATGCACTCCGAGCCGCCGGGTCATCAGGAAATGCACGACCATCTGCCACCGGAGGTTCATTTTCAGCCGTAGGTGAGGAAAATGGAGACTCACAGAGTTGCTCCGATGAACAAGAGGGTGAGAATTTCGAGGAGGCCTCACAGCGACTCATCTCTGAAAGTGATTTCCGGAAAATTCGCGGCGGAGACTAAGGCAAGCGTTTGGAATACTTGTTCATCAAAATCGTCAAGGAGTGTGGACTCGCTCCGAACTAGAGCCCCTACATCAAGGTCAAAACATCGAGCCACCTTGTGAAGTCAAAAATGGCGGTTCACCGGCCGATTTGGAAGTGAAGGTGGAGGCGATCTGAGAGAGAAAGAGATGGAAGAGAAGGCGGAGGCGATCTGAGAGAGAGAGAGAGAGAGAGGGGGGCTTTACCAGTGGGACTGGAGCTAGATCCGCTTCTAGGATAGTCGAAGTTGAGAGGGAGAGAGATTTAATTGAAGTTGTAATTTAATAATTGAGTATTTGGCCGGGAAGGGAGAGAGAGAGAGAGAGAGAGAGAGAGAGAGAGAGAGAGGAGTTGAGAGAAAGAGAGAGAAATCGGTGAGGGGGGAGGAGAGAGAGAATAGATCGAAGAGGGGAGGGGAGAGAGAGAGAGAGATGAGTGTAATTTATTAATTAAAATGAGGGCAATACTGTCAATAGATGTTAGATTGGGTAAGTGGGAGTAAAAAACTCTTAGTGGAGTAAGTGGACAATTTTTATGCTAAAATTGTGTAAATGGTCATTATCCTTAATATGAATCCCAGGTAGGGAGGCTTCACCCTAGTTAGTGCTTTTATACTTTCTTTTATAGTTTGAAATGGTTTTATGATTTTTTTAACACTTGAGTTAATGATCGAGATGATATGAGAGTGAGCAGGACATAGCGACTACTTTGGGTTTCGATCCCCTAAACCTCCGTAGGGGCTGCACGAACGGGATAGTATCTGACATCCTTTGAGGTGTGACACTAGATCTAGATGGTACGGTGTAAATGGACACTCTTACTACTCTTCACCATTTTTTGAAGATTAAATTATGCGGTGAGGATGTAGTTGGCTAGTATAGAACGGTCATTAACTTTGCTATTTTACCCGACATGGTTTTACATTGAGAAATTTTTACTGGCTTTATATAACATTTTACTCAACGGGCATCTATTACTATTTGGAAATAACATTTTCAAACCTAGCTAGGGTTGTTGTATTGAACAGCGAGGACGAAAGCTCACCCCTATTATAGTTGATTTTGCAGGTATTGTGCACGAAAAATAAGGAGGATTTCAGGACTGAGCTAGGTGTTATGTTTTCAACTTGATTTTCGGTATAAATGTATTCTTATATTTATTCACCTATGTTAAATTGTAATTGCTAGTTGAGGTGAATGTTCCTTATGATACAATTTTTCTGATTGTATCTTAAGCCTTGAAGCCTATTAGCAAATTGTGGTGTAAAAGGTTAAATTTTAAACCCAAGTCTGTTAGGCTTGAGTTTTATTTTTTTGGTGTTGTCTTTCCTTTTCAATTTATTTAAAGGTACTGACCAACTTTACTTCACTTCTGAAATGTTGTCGGACTTTGAAGGTCTAGATTTTCTATTCACATCCTTCATTAGTTGTTTGTAATTGATCACCAGTAAACTATTCATCTCAACTCACTTTGAAATCTTACTCTTTTCACCAAATTAAAACCATATCAATTATCATTCTCATGTTTAAACGCCTTGCGTGTCTCTAGGTCGTAAGTTAAGCAATTTAACTTGCGCTCCTAAAGGTTCGTGGCACTGTAACGTGATCAATATGTTGAGGTGCAAATTGGGACGTTACAGAAACAAATGAGCACATTATGACATAATGTTTCAAGGCTTTATTCTAAATAAAACCTTGCACTAATAGACAATTAAGGGTGAATATTTATAGCAATATTGCTATATTGGATTTCATCTTTGTTCAAGTGTTATAATGACAATTTGTATTTGAAATATCTACCAAAATTCCAACATGGTCCAATAAGGGTTCTGATCTCACTTTATCATACTGATGAATCTCCCTTCTCATATCAAAAGTGGATAGGAACAGGTTAGAAGTTGAGGAAAATATCATGTATTGATCTGAGGATCTGTCGCAATCTAGGGAAAGAGAACCAAAGATTTTTTATTTTTTTTATTTTTCGTTTTAAAGGGCCTCTTATCTTATTTATCTTTATGTTTAAGTAAATCCAGATTGTGTCTGGCCCAAACTCTAGGTTACTTGACCTAATGGTAATAGGGTTTTAATTAGAGATAATCTCGGAGAATCTTAGAAATATCCATTCAATGTACGATTACCTTTCCTTGTACAACTCTGATTCTATGCATTGTAATCCTCTATATAAAAAGGCCCCTATTATCAATGAAAGCACAATAATTTCTCTCTAAAATATCGATTCCCTAAAACACGTTATCAGCACGAAGCCCTAACCTTGAAACCCTAATTTCATAGCCCTCAAATTCCAACATCTACTGCCATACACATAAAAGCCCTCAGTCCTAGGAGCCCAGAACCGGCGGCGAAACCATTGGAACCTGCCGTAATCCACCTGGACTGACCATCGGAAATTCCAGACCGGCCCTCATAACCTCTCCAGACCCTTGCACAGCCCCTGCCGAGACCGGCGCACCCCTGTTCCTGCCCCTACAGACACCTGCGAGCAGCCCTCGCGCAAGCCTCACCTGCCCCCTGCGCCTGCTGCTGAGACCTGCCGACATCCCCTGCAGCCTTACCGACGCCTCCTGCCGACAACCTGCCAGCAGCCCCTGCACGAGCCGAGCCTGCAACCACCGTCAGCCAACCTCCGGCCATCGCCGGCGACCTCCGGCGACTTTTTCTGGCCATCTTCAACAGCTTTTTCCGGCCATCTCTGGCAAATTTTTCCGGCCAAATTTTCCGGCGACCAATTTCAAGGCATTTTTTACTTAAAGTTCCCTTTTTTAGAGTTTTTATTCAATTTCTCTTCTTTTTCTCGGGGACTTGCAAACTCCCTTCTTCTACCCCCCTTTCTTCACCATAGGGGAGACCTAATTAAGCCGAATTGTGGGGGTTCATGCTGTTAACGTTAGTGACCGAGGGGTCTCTAGTTAGCTTTAGAGAGAGAGAGAGAGAGAGAGAGATTGACACGAGATGTATAGTGGTTCGTCTCCGCCTTAGCGGGAGACTACGTCCACTTGAATGTTACACTAGCGTGTTGAGCCTTGCGGCCCAAAGGGGGATTACAAAGTATGTAATGGAGTGTGTTGAGTTGTGGGAGGAGGCATTCCTTTTATAGGTGAAGGAAGCCATCTCCTTTACATGGTTTTCCATGTGGGACAAGTAACCACCATTTCTAGTCTAAAAAGCTTAGTTGTGAGGGCAACTTGGCAAGGCCGGAAAGGTGGCATCCCGGCTACGGATTTGCGACTTCCGGATACCGTAGCGTAGCTTGAACATAGGGCTACAAGATGCAAGTAGCGGTTGGGCCTCACCATGGCTTGTGGGTGTCCCAAAGAGGGTGTTACTTATGCTTGGTGATGTAGCAAAGTAGCTTGCTAGTAGAGGTATCTACAAGTCCCCGAAGTCCCCAAGTAAGAGGAGCTTCTTGGTTGGGGAGTTATAATCACGAAGTCATCAAGCATAAGTAAACGGGCGGCACGGAGCCCATACAAGTCCCCGAACTCCGTAAGCAAGAAGGGACTCGTTAACCTGCACAACAAAGACAAGAACATGCATATGTGGAATGCTTGCTGCATTGGGCAACAAATATGAGTTGCATTGATATGCGTTGGCATATATAAACGTATGGGGTGCGTGATACATGTTGATGCATACACGCGAATGGTGCCGAGTACGATTGATTATGACGTACAAACTCGAGAACGCGTATGGTCGTGTGAGCGTATGGATTGCATATGATAAATGTAAGTTGCATGAGCGGTGCGAAGGTAAGCGTTTGTAATTCGTGAATGATGAATACGTGAACGCTTGTGTTTGTTTGGTTGTCGCTCATATTAATGGAACGCGAAAAGAATTCAATTTGTCGTAAGCGACAAATGGTAGAAGAATTCAATGTTCCATTAACGTGTGGTGTGTCGAGTAGACATGAGCGTAAAGCTCGAGGATTGCCGGGAAGGCATGAGCGGAAAGCTCGTGAGCAGGAAGCTCAAGGGTTGCCGGGAAGGCATGAGCGGGAAGCTCGTGGGTGCTGGGAAGGCATGAGCGGAAGCTCGTGGGTTGCCGGGAAGGCATGAGCGGAAGCTCAAGGGTTGTCGTGAAGGCATGAGCGGGAAGCTCGTGGGTGCCGGGAAGGCATGAGCGGAAGCTCGTGGGTGCCGGGAAGGCATGAGCGGAAGCTCGTGGGTTGCCATGAAGGCATGAGCGGAAGCTCGTGGGTGCCGGGAAGGCATGAACGGAAGCTCGTGGGTGCCGGGAAGGCATGAGCAGGAAGCTCAAGGGTTGCTGTGAAGGCATGAGCGGAAGCTCGTGGGTGCTGGGAAGGCATGAGCGGGAAGCTCGTGAGAGGAAGCTCAAGGGTGCCGCGAAGGCGTGAGCGGAAGCTCAAGAGTGCCGCGAAGGAGTAAGCGGTAAGCTCGTGAGCGGAAGCTCAAGAGTGCCGCGAAGGCGTGAGCGGTAAGCTCGTGAGCAGAAGCTCAAGGGTGCCGCGAAGGCGTGAACGGTAAGCTCGTGAGCGGAAGCTCAAGGGTGCCGCCAAGGCGTGAGCGGGAAGCTCGTGAGCGGAAGCTCAAGGGTGTCGCGAAGGTGTGAGCGGTAAGCTTGTGAGCGGAAGCTCAAGGGGGTGGGGCGAAGGCGTGAGCGGGAAGCTCGTGAGCGGAAGCTCAAGGGTGCCGCGAAGGCGTGAGCGGTAAGCTCGTGAGCGGAAGCTCAAAGGGGTGCCGCGAAGGCGTGAGCTGTAGGTCGGCGGTGCCGGGAAGGCACGAGAGCGAAAGCACGAGCGCGAAAGCCTGGCGGTGCCGCTGAGGCACGAGCGCGGAGCTCGGTGTTGCCATGAGGCATTAAAGGGTAGCTCGATGGTGATGCCCTGAGGCATGAGCTTGACCGTTGCTAATTATGCTGGGCTGTATATATAAGTCCCCGAAGTCCCCAGTCAAGGAGGGTGTTCTTGCGGGTTGATACCAAAGCGTAGCTTTGTGCCGTATATCAAGCATAATTAGTGCGAGTGCGTCGTCCATCTAGAATTGGTTGGAGCGAACGCTTTTGCCCTTTCGGGTGGGCCCCTGCTAGGCCCGCCAGGGAGTCCCCCACTCCCCAGCTACGACGGACCTCCGGATGGTCGGTAAATTGTTTGTTGAGGGGGAACTGCACGGAGCAGAGGGTGTTGGGTAGCGAGCCCAATCTTTGGTACCCAAGCGTCGGGGTTAACTGCCGGATCAATGGCTGCCGTGGGCTGTGTTAACTAGTCCCTTTACTATTTCTCGGAGGAAAAACTTGACTGCAATGCCGCATAGCGGTCATTGTCATTATGAGGCGCTGCCTTACCGCTTGGCGGTTGGTCTGAATGAAAAATGATAAACACATAGAGCAAGTAATAATATTTTGTATGAGCGTCCCATGTTTATTTAATTTGGTTGCAATTAAATAGAAACATGGCATATGTGTATAGCATGTACTTGTAGTAAAGTTGCTAATAACATGTTGTAGGCATGCTTAAGTGTCATGGAGACATGTATAGCCATGGCAAAGGCTCTAATTGCAAGAGCGTAAGAGATAAGATATAGTGACTTATCTTATGCCGATTTGGAGGCTAGCGGAGTTGGCCGAGCGTGACGGTCCATTGCTCCGGCGAAGTTCCTTAGTAGAAGGGTGATGATTTCGCTATTTGGAGAAGTGATCGATGATTATGTCTCCTTAAAACAAAATAGGTGATTAGTACATGAGTGTAAAATCAACACTATTAGCTTGCGTATGTATGTTGACAAAATAGACAAATTATTTGAATATATGTATCAATGAATATGCATGTGCCAATTTTGATAATGATGTAGGCAAACGAGCCAAGTATCGATTAAACGTGTACACGAAACTTTGCGGGAGGACGAGTAATTATAATGTGTAGCTCTATAGTTAGATCGTCGGTGCCCATGACGTAGCCTAGATTGTTTAGGCAAGTGCACATACATAATATTATATATCAAAGGCTCGGTATTCCTGCATATATATATGATAAAGTTTGTTGGATGCTTTTGAGAAAAAGAATCAAGGCATATATATGTCATATGGAAACGTGTAGACCTTGCACACCAATTATACTTTTCACTATATCAGATCATCATGTGCAGCACATAAGTATTTGTGACATAGTTTAGTCAAATAAAGTTGATGCTCGGTTTTGCTGCAGAGATAAAGTTGATGCATGCACTTGAGCTAGGAGAAGTCAAGGCCACGTGCCACTTAATTATGCTTCCCATGGTAGCATATCATGATGTCTAGTATGGTATGTATCATGGTGTATTCATAATTAATTATGTGTAGAGCAGAAACATGCATGTGGTGCTCATGATTTTATGTATACTGCAATGAGTAGATAGCGTAAGAGCTAATAGGTGGCAGTAAACCAATCATGTTGTTTCACATATAAGCACGTGGTGTGCAACTATAATTTCAATGCATGCCTATCAATAAAGGTAAGAGAGGAGCAGAGCATCAGTGGACTTAGCTTTTTGTGATTGCTGAATAGCTAGAGTGGTGACCGCGTGCGTTAGCTGCCATTGCATTAAATTTCTTGCTTCTGGGCATGTAATTGAGCCAAGAAGAAGACTGTGCGGCGGGTGCTGGGTTGATAGAAGATGACGATCAGCATGATTCATCTGTCTAACTGTAGCTGGAGCTTGATGACCGGTGGTATGTGCCGCTGGTGGAGCTGAGCGGAAGAACTACCGCTGATGGAGATTAGCGGCGCCTTGTTTCCCGCTGATGAAGCTTAGCGGAGAAGCTTGCACAAGCCCAGCGGACTGGTGCTCATGACAGCGGCAGCGGAGGTTTCATCAGCGGCGGTGTAGTGTGAAGCTTGGTCAGCGGAGGTCATTGCCAGTTAGCGGAGCGGAGATGCTGGTTGCCGGATGGGGGACAGTGCGAGCAGTGCACTGGGCTTTGCTCGCCGGCGATTGGCGGAGCATTCGTCGGAGCTTTGCCGCTGGTGGTGGTCAGCGGGGAAAGAGTTGGCCGGCGGTGGTGGTCAGCGTCCTCCTTTATTAGCTGCCCTGACGTTCTCCGCTGGTGGTGCTCAGCGGTGGAGCTTGTCAGCGGAGGAAGAAGGCCGGCGGAACCCGGAGCTCAGCGGAGGTTTTGAGTTCGGCGGAGCTTCGGAGTTCGGCGGTGCCTGGGCTTGCTGCTGCTGAGCGCGGGGAGGGCTGCTGGCGGAGCTTAGCGGAGAGAAGTGCGGCGGAAACTCGGAGCTCAGCGAAGAGCTCGGTGCCCAGCGGTGGTTTTTCTCAGCAGAGGGAGTCCAGCAAGCCATGCTAGCGAATGTTGCCAGCGGCGGAGCTCCGCCAATGTGTTATGGTGCCCAACGGAGCCCCACGATGATCGAAGATATCCCAGAGGCCTGTGGAGGCCTGTAGCTCGGCGGAGATGGAGTTTGACCAGCGAAGGAGGGTCGTTGATGGACATTGGCGGAAGGAGTAGCCGCTGGGTGCGCTGGTTGACGACGCTGCCACTGGAATTTCTGGTAGAGCTCTTGGCACTGGACCCTGGCGGACTGACCATGGCAGAAGCTGCTGTTGCGCCAGCGGTAGGTTCTAGCGGAGGTGGCTGACGTTGCCGCTGGGTGTCGCTGACAGAAGTCCAGAAACGTGTTCTGCAGCTTACGGGGATTGGCGGAGGCCTTCGTCCAAGAGATTCTAACTCTGCTTGGCGGAGAAATGAGCCAAGGACAAGGCTAGGTGCCCAGAGCATACTTCTAGGTGTCCAGAGAAATTAGGCTCCTTTTTTTTTTTGAATAGTGCAGCGTTGACTTTCTTGAGTTGGCGTTGACCAGCCATGGTCAGCGTTGACCGAAGTTGACCCGTGCTTGTGATCGTTGACCGGTGTTTGGTCAGCGTTGACCTTTGAGTTGGGCGTTGACTTGCCCTTGGCTGGCGTTGACCGGAGTTGACTACCTTTTAAGTTGGCGGGGGACCTAATCTTGTCCTGGAATTAAGCAAAGAGCCTAAGTTGCACTTGATGCAAAATTGTTTGGTTTTTTGTTTTACCGCTAGGATGGGTTGTGGCAGATGTGAGGCTTGATTGAAAATACAAGGCAAGGCCGAGTGCTTCTAGCACCAATGTTAACGTTAGTGACCGAGGGGTCTCTAGTTAGCTTTAGAGAGAGAGAGAGAGAGAGAGAGAGATTGACACGAGATGTATAGTGGTTCGTCTCCGCCTTAGCGGGAGACTACGTCCACTTGAATGTTACACTAGCGTGTTGAGCCTTGCGGCCCAAAGGGGGATTACAAAGTATGTAATGGAGTGTGTTGAGTTGTGGGAGGAGGCATTCCTTTTATAGGTGAAGGAAGCCATCTCCTTTACATGGTTTTCCATGTGGGACAAGTAACCACCATTTCTAGTCTAAAAAGCTTAGTTGTGAGGGCAACTTGGCAAGGCCGGAAAGGTGGCTTCCCGGCTACGGATTTGTACCTTCCGGATACCGTAGCGTAGCTTGAACATAGGGCTACAAAATGCAAGTAGCGGTTGGGCCTCACCATGGCTTGTGGGTGTCCCAAAGAGGGTGTTACTTATGCTTGGTGATGTAGCAAAGTAGCTTGCTAGTAGAGGTATCTACACATGCTCACTCCAAGCTTGGAGCTTGTAGAGTCCTCCAAACTTAGAGTTTGTTGAGAAAAAACGATCGACCACAAACATCATTGTTTCGATCTAATCCAACCCCTCTTGGAATCGAATTTCTTGGAAGCGACTATGCTTGGAAATTCCTAATTTCTTGAAAGAGACTATGCTCAGAAATTTTTGTTGTTTTCGTGGTAGCTTTTTCGCTCCAAAACTTACCCTATTTTCTTGTTGTTTTTTTAGGATGAGTAACCTGAACAAGTTGAGTTTCGCTCCACTAGAGACAACAGGCGCAGGATACCACAAGTGGGTCCGTGATGTGCGCCAGCATCTTAAGGCTGATGGGATCATGAGTACGATCCAAGAGCCAAGTCAGAACGTGCTAACTCCTCATTCCTCAACAAGCTGCCGCTTTTGAAGCAAATGGAGCTATGAGAGAGGAAAATGAAGCTAAAGCCATAATTCCCATGACAAGGCACATGAATAACGCGCTCCAGAATGAGTACCTCAATGAGGAAGACCCAAGAAAACTATGGGTAGAACTCGAGCAGCATTTTGGCAACGTTTATGACTCCTTGCTTCCTGACTTAGAAGTGAGATGGCATAGCCTCCGCTTCTGTGACTTCAAGTCTGTACTTGACTACAATTTGGAAGCACTTCGTATCAAGTCTTTGATGGAATTCTGTGGGCAGAAAATCACTGATACGATGTTGATCGAGAAGGCTCTCTCTACCTTCCCCATCTCTACATTGATGATAGCTAAGAATTATCGGATTGATGTCAATGCCGGACGCATCACAAGATTTCATAAGCTTATTGGAGCCATGAACGTAGCTGAAAAGCACGACAACATACTTGTGAAGAACTATAACTCTAGACCCATGGGAGCCAAGCCAATTTCAGAGTCTAATAATAGTCGCGCCCCTAAGGGAGGGCGCAAGGAGCGAAACCCTAAGGAAAGGGATAATTCTGGACGTTCTAGTCCATTTCTAGCCCTAAAGAGGAAGGTAACCGCCAAGATAGGCGTGCACGAAACCATGGAGGTAAACGTGTGAAGGGAGAGAGATGCCAAGCCTCTGGCTATGGTGGCAACGCCAGCAAAGAGAGAAGTCGTCCCCAAAGCGCTCCTAAAGGGCCTCGATCAAAGGAACCTGACCATAAAGATGCTTGTCTTAGGTGTGGACTACCCGGACATTGGGCAAGGGCGTGTAAAGCATCCCAGAATATTGCATACGTATACAAGATGTATCGCGAAGCAAGGGAAGCACATTACATGAAACAAGAAGATCAAGATGGCGATCTCGATCTGAGGGTGGAAGACTTCAAAGGCCAAGATCCAAAGACTGGCGATTTTGATTAAGTCTTTTTATTCTCCAAGAGATGTAGGCAATTGCCATATTATTTTTGTAGTAAATGCCAATGGTCTAGTCTTTCTTCACATAGGCTCATCCAAAGTAAGTGCGATGTCTAGGAAGGTTTTGAGATTAGTCATACTTAAGCGAGCCTTGCTCCACCAACATCTCTCTACTCACCTGGTCACATTTATTTGTGAGTTACCGAAAGAAGTTAAACGACTACCATTGTTTTGCATTCGCTAGCATTTTGGATTAGATTCTCTATAGTTAAAGAGACAATGATGTAATTCCATTGGCTTATTAATAAAAGTTTAGTTCTTTTCTTTATGACTCCTTTTTAATTACGAGCTTTTTCTTTTAGGAATGAATTTTAGAGAACTGCAATGTCTTGCGGATAGTACGACTACGCATACCATTCTCCGCAATAAATTATTCTTGGAGATGTTGCTTACATATTCCTCTGTGACTATGATGGCTGGACCATCAAGATTAGTTCAAGGACATAGAAAGGCCCAATTCCTCTTGCCAAATGACACCTTGATTAATGTCGTAGAAGCTCTCTACGCTCCTAAGACAAATCAAACCTTATTGAGCTTTAAAGATATCCGAGCCAACGGATTCCATGCGGAAATGCATACTGAGAACGGAAAAGAGTTCCTTTCCATTACCTCTAATAATTGTTGACGAAAGCGCATCTTAGAGAAGCTTATGTGTCAATCTAGTGGACTTTATGTCACTACCATTCGACCTATTGAATCCAATAACGTAATAAGAGAAGATCTCTTGAATTCTGACACATTTTGGCTTTGGCATGACCGACTATGAATCCTGGTCGTGACATGATGATCCGTATACTCAAAACTTCACACGAACATCCATTTTTTCGAGCGAAACGAAGCAAGAATTAAAGGTTGATTCTCGGACTTAATGTGACCGCCGCCGCCGCCACAGCCGTCCATCGGCGACCTAGGGCCTCCCATGTCCCCCTTGACAATGCCATAAATGGCGTGACCCATGGCAATGCCACTTCCTATGGTTCCAACGCCATGATGGGTGATGTAGTCACAAATTTTGCTTCTAATAGCGCTTCAGACGCTCAGGCCCAACCAAAATCCTCATTGGTTGCTTCTAAGGCCCCTCGCTCATTTTGCAAAGCCTGTTCTGTTTCAGCTGTCTCGAGAGGGGTCTGATCCAGCTAAATCACGAGATATCTTGGTATGCTACTATCGCTATCTGTCTCGTTTATCTGTAAAACAAACTAAGGTCAGAGGGAAGACCGTGTGTACCGGCCTTCAACGCTCTGATGCCTAAGTCAGTATCGTTATAAGATAATGATAATGGAAAGCGATAGTAAATAGTTACCTCTTTGGGTTGTTGAAGATGACCTTAATGTAGCAGGTCCGTAGGAGTTTGGTTCCATTTCTTTCGGTGTGGGACGCTTGGGGTTCCCGATACCGCCCCGAGGAGTATCGGGACCCTCAACTGGGAGCTTTATTTACTACATTCGCGATACAAGTCTTGTGCTTCCGATACTTGTGCCTGGGAGGTATGTGAATACCAACAAGTCCCCAAAGTCCCCGGTCAAGAGTTCTCTTGGGTGGGGAGTTTGTCTTTGGTGAAAGTATCGGAAGTGCAAAGCGAGTCCATGCCACATGACTTCCGTACTGCCATTACCCCCAGTCCCCACGTAAGAGGAGTCTTGGCTGGGTGGGGAGATCATTCTCGCATGTGTCATTGTGTCGCTATCGCGAATCGGTGGTAGGGTTTCATGCATCTTTTGGCGCATACGTTATGCCCTGGTGACACGTGTACTGTTGTCATTCGTTTTTCGTGTGCGAGAAGTCCGGTGTACTAGAGTCTGTAACATGTAATAATGGCGTAGTGGTAAGGAGTCGAGGCGATGGCGCATGACCTCTGTAACGCTTAGAGATGTAGGACACGTGATGAGATTTAGTGTCGTCGTCCTTGCACGTCCAACGGTCCCTGTACCCCCAAGGTCCCTATATATGGACAGAGGAGGGAGATGAGGGCGGTTACTGTTCCTCTGTTTTTTTTGGAGATTGTGACAAGAAGCGAGTAAAGTTAGAGCCTTTAGTGTTCCGAAAGCTTGAATCTTTCGTTTGGTGGACGAAGTTCTGGGTTGTGGGTGTCACTGTCTCTGTTTTCTGGTTGGATGAGTGAACAGGTACGCTGTCTCTTGACTTCCCTGGGTTTCTGTCTGAGAGTATTTTTGTGAGTGTGGGTTATGTTGAGGGGTTGTTCGCCGGAGGTAGGGTTTGTCGGTAGCTTTAGGTCGTTGTTGGTGCGGTTACCCTCTAGGGAGGGTGAATTTCGGTTTGTCCGGATTTTCTATTGCGACACCGAGCTAGGTTATTAGATTTTGAAATTTCATGGGGCGGGTCAGGGAAGGCGATAGACATGAGGCGATTTACTAATTGTGGGTATCGATTGCAGTATGGCAAGGGAGCATACTGTCTGATCGGGGGGCATCTGGTGAGATGGTGAGCTTGTAGGTCAGCCGTTCCAGCTATATCCCTGGCATAACAGCGTATGACCATGCAAACACCTCCTGTCTGCTTGGAACTGTGGGTCTGTCTTAGAACCAATCTTGACCTTTCTTTCTGGTTGGGTATCGGATATGGAAACCGATATCAGTTCTTCTAGAGCATCTGGTCTCGGGTGTTTGAGTTTGCGCTTATCTTCTTTCTCTTTGCTGCGTGTATCGCAGGCGTCTGGAGTCTCGGGATCTTCCCTTGGGTCGTCCGGCTTGTCGGATGGAGAGGGCAGGTCTGACCTCTCGCCTACCATGTCCCCTCGCGATAGTCAGGGAGTTATATTGTCTCGCCAGTTCCTGATCGCCTCGATTGGTGAGGATGCCACCCGGGGTAGGGATCTTCATCATTAACATGTGCCCTGCGACAAAACATTGGAGTCCCCATATGGCGTCTCGCCCTAAGATGACGTTGTAAGAAGAAGGGCAATCAACGATGATAAAATGCTTTGTTATGGTGGCGACAGTGCTGCCTCCACCGAGGGTGATCCGTAAATTGTCAGATCCCAAAGGCTGTGTGATTTCTCCTACAAAGCTGATCAGGGGCTCGTGGTCTTGGGTGAGCTTCTTCTTGTCTCGGTTCAGGCCCTCGTAGCAACTGCCAAACATGACGCTGACTGCCACACCGCTATCAACCAGGACCCTATGGCATCGATAGTGGTCGATGACCATAGTGATCAAGAAGGGGTCGTTATGATGCTTCCTTATAATGTCCTTACTACGACTAAAAGCAATTGAGTCTCACTCCACCTGGGGGGTGTGGCAGCAGTGACTGAGTCCCAATACTTCCTGGCCCCGAGGGCATTGGCGCTTCTGTGCATTATGAGTCTCGGGTGCTCTTGGGGCGCCTCCATGTATCGTTAGGATCTGTCCGTAGACTTCGATGGCGTTGGCTCCCGTTGCGGGAGTACGATACTGCGAGAGCTAGCCGTTCTGAATGAGGTGCTCAATGGCGTTTTTCAATGCCCAGCAAATATTGGTGGGGTGGCCTGCCTCCTGGTGGTATGTACAATATTTGTCGTTGTCTCGTGGTTTGGTTTGGCCAAGCTTGCGCCGCAGTGGGTGTGGGATGATGTCTTTGTGGTTATTTCAAATTTCTTTATATGAAGTTGTATGTGTGTGTAAATCTCGTATCCGGGTGCCTCGAATCTCTGGTTCTCCTTATGTCAGGTGCTGCCGTATGGCGTATCGTGATACTGACTGCTGGAGGAGTTGTACTTTGGCTTCTCGGGGCTTTTCCCGTATTGCTTGTCCCTTTTTTCGTTGTAACCTTGTCGCTCTCGTGGGGATCTGTCATGTTGGACAGGTTTGTCCCTGGTGGTATCCTTGTTCCTGCTATCGGTGGTCCCGATGGGGTTGTTGACTTGAGGTACATTGACTGGGTGTGTATTGGTGTTGGTATCGCGACCAAATGTGTCATACTCGGCCTGCGCGAAAGCTGTAGCGGCATCGAGGAGGTCGTCATATGTCGCAGGGGGATTGATGTTGATTTGCAATAGGAAGTATCCCGGTTAAAGTGCCTACTTGAATGCTGATGCCGCTAAGGCTGGGTTAAAGGAACGACACTGTGTAGCTTGCTTTTGCCATCGACGGACAAAGTCTCGCAATCGCTCATTTGGCCGTTGCTTGAGCCTAAATAGGTCGGGCGTCATGCGATAGCCATTGCCGCATAGGATGAACCTGAGGAGAAATTTGTCCCCAAGCTCATTTGAAGCAACAACCGAGTATTAGGGTCGGGTGGAGGTATGTTGGCAGTTGCGACCGTATTTGCGCCTGAGGTCCCTGCTATATCGGGGACAGGCTGAGGTGGTGGCGTTGTGCCGAGCTGATTAGGGAGAAGAGGGGAGTTCAGGTGAATCATTTGTGGTCCAGTGCTGGTGCTGCCTGGAGTGGGGCCCGTGGGGCTTCCAGAGGTTACGCTTGGTGGCACAAAAGTGCCAGCGAGACCAGTGCTTGGGTCTGTGGTGAGGATTACTTCGGGTGTCGGGACACCACCAATTGTCGGTATCGAGGTTTCCTGTTGACCGACCCTGTCCAATGCCTCGTTGTTCGCAACTCGCCGCTGGAGTGCCTCTCGGAGAATATGATTCCGGTTTGTCATATTTTCGACCTCTCGGCGAGCTGCCGCAGCTGCCGCGCGTTCGGCCTCGGCCTGTGCACGTGTCTCTATTAGGTCACGCATCGCTATTTCCAGTGAGGTGGTCGCATTAGTGGTCATGACCGAGCGTGTCTTTGTGTTCGGGCTCTGGAACTCGAGTGTGCGCTGGACCTCACGGGTCGCTGCCTCGTGGGGCGGATCGTCGCTATTGGTATCAGGAGTGCTGGTAGCCATTGGCGGTGTGTTGTTCTGCCAGCAAGGAGCGAGGACCCTCCTCCTAGCGCCAAATGTTTCAGCTGTCTCGAGAGGGGTCTGATCTAGCTAAATCATGAGATATCTTAGTCTGCTACTATCGCTATCGGTCTCGTTTATCTGTAAAACAAACGAAGGTCAGAGGGAAGACTGGGTGTGCCGGCCTTCAACGCTCCGATGCCTAGGTCAGTATCGTTATAAGATAATGATAATGGAAAGCGATAATAAACAGTTACCTCTTTGGGTTGTTGGAGATGACCTTAATGTAGCTAGTCCGTGGGAGTTTGGTTCCGTTTCTTTCGGTGTGGGACGCTTGGGGTTCCTGATACCGCCCCGAGGGGTATCGAGACCCTCAACTGGGAGCTTTATTTACTACATTGGCGATACGAGTCTTGTGCTTCCGATACTTGTGCCTGGGAGGTATGTGCATACCAACATGTTCCTTAGGAAAATTAGGACTGAGACCGTCTTACGCAATGGATCGCAAAATACTCATTCTGTTCTTACAGAGAATCCAAGGGGATATATGTTGACCAATTCAACCATCATGTGGACCTTTTCAATACTTTATAGTATTGGTTGATGTGTCGACTCGCTAGTCTCATGTCGCGTTGTTGTCCACTCGAAATGCTGCTTATGCTAAACTCCTAGCCCAGATTATTCGTCTACGGGCTCACTACCCAGACCACCCAATTAAGTCAATTCAACTTGATAATGCTGAGGAGTTTACATCGAAAACGTTTGATGACTATTGCATGTAACTGGGGATTGATGTAGAGCCTCCGGTTCCCCATGTTCATACCCAAAATGGTCTCGCGGAAGCAGTTATCAAACAACTACAGATGATAGCACGGACATTGGTTATACTTACCAATCTCCTTGTTTCTGCTTGGGGATATGCAATATTGCATGCAGCGACACTAATTCATCTACAACCCACTGCCACCCAACCTTATTCTGTGTTACAGCTAGTGACTAGGTAGGAGCCTGATATCTCGCACTTACGCATATTTGGGTGTGCAGTTTATGTGCCTATTACGCCGCCACAGCGTACCAAGATGGGTCCACAGAGACGAATGAGCGTATATGTTGGATATGAGGCTCCAACTATTGTCCGCTACCTGGAACCCTTGACAGGCGATCTCTTTACCGCTAGATTTGCGGATTGTCATTTTGATGAGACAGTCTTCCCATCATTATGGGGAGATAAGAACATGAATGTTCAACATGAACGACTGGAATTGTCGTGGTCTATCTCCACTATGTCTCATCTCGATCCTCATACCGCACAGTCCTAACTTGAAATGCGAAGAAATATCGAGCTCCAGAACGTAGCAGACACTCTGCCTGATGAGTTTTCTGATGTTGCCAAAGTGACGAGATCACATATACCTGCTGCAAACGTGCCTGCAAGGATTGACATCCCAAATACTAGACGTAACGCCGCTCCTAAGGTACTAGGAGATGGCGCTGGCCATTGCCAATATTGGCAGTGATGTGGCATCTATGGCCGCAAGTCCCGCGAGGAAACTCGGTAAACCCGTTGGTTTTAAAGGATTCTCGCCCTAGAAAGAGAGCGAATGAGGCACAAACAAATCCTTTGATCATCGATACTCAAAATCTGTCCCATGAGAATGTTATGGATTATGGTTATGTCCAAGAAAGATCATTGGGGGACACCTTAATGTCAGAACCTATTTCTGAGAACGTAGAGATCTCTATAAATTACACTAGTGTACATGAGACGTGGGAAAGAAACTCCATCATCATTGATAGTGTATTCGCGTATTCAGTAGTGCGTTAGATTATTGAGACCGATGACATCGAACCACGCTCCGTTGATGAATGTCAACGTCGAGCTGATTGGCCACAATGGAAAGAAGCGATCCATGCAGAACTTCATTCTCTAGCGAAGAGAAAGGTATTCGGGCCAGTTGTGCCAATACCGTCCAACACCAAACCAGTTGGTCATAAATAGGTATTTGTTAGAAAGCGTTATGAGGGAAACGAGATTGTAAGGTACAAAGCTCGCCTTGTGGCGCAAGGCTTCTCACAACGCCCTGGAATCGACTACGAGGAGACCTATTCTCCCGTAATGGACGTTATTACGTTCCCCTACCTTGTCAGTTTGGTAGTTTCCGGAAAAACTGAACATGCAGCTTATGGATGTGGTTACTACATATCTATATGAGGATTTAGATATAGAGATATACATGAAGGTCCTAGATGGCTTTAGTTACCAAAATCAAATGGCTCTAAACCACGGAGCGTGTTTGCAATAAGATTGAAACGCTAACTATATGGATTGAAACAAGCCGGACCGGTGTAGTATAACCGTTTAAGTGACTACTTGATTAGGAAGGAATTTGTTAACAATGAACTATGCCCATGTGTGTTCATAAAAAGAACAAGTTCTGGATTTGCAATAGTAGCGGTTTATGTCGATGACATGAACATAATTGGCACCCTTAAAGAATTGAGGGAAACCGTTGAACACTTGAAATCTGAGTTTGAGATGAAAGATCTTGGGAGAACACGGTTTTGCCTCAGTTTGAAACTTGAGCACCGTGAAGATGGTATCCTGATTCATCAATCAGCTTATACCCAAAAGATGCTTAGGCGTTTCAATACTGACAAAGTTAAGCCTTCAAGTACCCCAATGGTCGTTCGTAATCTTGATCCAAAGAAGGATCCATTCCGTCCAAAAGATGACGACGAAGATGTGTTAGAGGGAGAAGTGCCCTACCTAAGTTCAATAGGCGCATTATTGTACTTAGCTCAATGCACGAGATCAGACATCTCTTTCGCGGTGAACTTGTTAGCTAGATATAGCTCTGCGCCAACACGACGCCATTGGACTGATGTTAAAGATATCTTTCAATACCAAAGTGGTACGATTGATATGGGCTTGTTCTATCCCTACAGAGAGACGATGGATTCGGACCCATCATATGTCAAGAATGCCACCAAAAGTGGTATGCGTTCTCTCTCCCTATCCCAAAACGACATAAGTGTTTTGGAAGGTTTTGCTGATGCTGGGTATCTCTCTTACCCACACAAAGATCATTCCCAAACTGGTTATGTATTCACCATGGGTAAGACCGCTATACCTTGGAGGTCTACCAAACAGACCTTAGTTGCTACTTCTTCGAACAATGCAGAGATTATTGCTCTTCATGAAGCAGCTCATGAATGTATATGGTTTAGATCCATAGTTACGCATGTTCGAAGTAATTGTGGTTTGGAATCCACTACAGATGAGCCTACTAGTATTTAATTATGAGGATAATGATGCTTGCATTGAACAAATGAAGCAAGGCTACATCAAAGGTCACAATACCAAGCACATATCGCCCAAGTTCTTCTACAATCGGCAACAACAGAAGCTCCTCAAGATCAAAGTGAACCAGGTTTGATCTGAGGATAATGTGGCAGACTTGTTTACTAAGTCATTGCCCAAATCCACGTTTGAGAAACATGTTGCAAGCATTAATTGGCTTGTGGAAGTTATCTGAACTCTTATGATCGTAGTCATCAGGGGGAGATGCAGACATCAGGGGAGATGTCCACATGTTGATCTCGAAACGTGAAGGGTGTGTTGTGCTCTTTTTCTCCTTCGACTGAAATTATTTTTGTCCCACTGGGTTTTTGTTACTCGGTAAGGTTTTTGACGAGGCAACGAGAGAAGCTCCGCGTTTGGCGACACAAAGGGGAGTGTTTAAGTACATCCAGATTGTGTCTGGCCTAGACTCTAGGTTACTTGACGTAGTGGTAATAGGGTTTTAATTAGAGATAATCTCGGAAAATCTTAGAGATATCCATTCAATGTACGATTACGTTTCCTTGTAACTCTGATTCTATGCATTGTAATCCTATATATAAATAGGCCCCTATTATCAATGAAATCACAACAATTTCTCTCTCAAATATTGATTCCCTAAAACACTTTCTACTAAATGATATATATATATATATATATATATATATAGGATTTTTCTCAGGTAAGGATGTCCTTACCTAAGGTTTAGGTACGGATTTAGTGTTTTCACCCACTTTCCGATCACATTTTCACATCTTAACCGTTCAGTTTTTAGGTCCTAATGTATAGATCACCTCTGCAAAATTTCAGCCAAATTGGTGATCGTTAAGGCGTCCAAAACTGCAATTTACACGAACGGACCGAATCTGTCGAACCGGAACCGTTCGTATTTATAATGGTAAATTGCAGTTTTTTTGGATAATGAATTACTTTTATTAAGGAGAAAATCATGCTCAATAGCAAAGCTAGGACTTTAGAATGGGCTGGACTAAAAAAAAATTAATAAAAGTCGACTAATGCTTCTTTTTTTTATATAGTTTTACAAGTAAATGTTTTATTCTTTTCTTAAATTAAATACATATCAAATAATCAAGAAGATAAACTGATCCAAAAAAATAATAGAAATGCTTGCAGATTTGGTGAAAAACTATTATTTGGTGAACAGATTATTTTTCAAGCTGGTGAATGGATGAGTAGCTATTGCAAATCAAATACCAGGTTAGCTCCTATGATTTCTAATAACTCCCTGCCTTCATCTCTTCATGGTGGGACAACTGAGAGGTGGAGTCCACCAAGAGCTGGTTACCTCAAACTCAATGTCAATGCTGCGTGTGACCCCAAGAATAGAAAAGTAGGTCTGGGAGCGATGGTACGAGATGATTAAGGAAGTTTAAAAGGAGCAGTGAGGCTTTGGCAGTCCTTTTTGGCTTGAGGTTCTGCCTCATGGAAGGTTTTAATACGATAGAAGTTGGGTCAGATGCACTGAATGTGATCAAGGCAATCAATCGTGTTGATAGTGACCTGAGCGTGGAGGGTGCAGTATTTGATGAAATAAGGTGTCTTAAGCATTCATTCACTGAGATTACGTGGAGGAAGATTGCACATCGATGCAATAATATAGCTTATTGTCTTGCCAAAGCAGCGTTGCGCAGCACTGGTATTAGGTTTTGGAAAGAAGCTGGGCCTCTATGGCTTATTGATATTGTAATGGCAGAAAAGTCTAGTTGATTATAGGGGTGTGGCTTTCTTATTTTGAGGCCATTATTGCCCTTGGTATGTAATATCCAAAAGTATGAATAAAATTATTATTTGATTAAAAAAAAACATTATAACATTTGATATAAATTCGATAACAAAAGTCTAAAACAAAATAACATACTTATTCAAATTGTACCATGCGCTCTTGAATAGAAGCGAAAATCTTTAATTATTGAATTTGTATCATAATTCTTAGCCAACTCTTTTTATGACCTAATTTACCCCCAAAAAAAACAAGCTTGTTACGCGACTATGCGTCTTAAAGCATAATACAAAATAAAATACAATCAAATACTTCATGCAAAGAAATAACATATTACATATATATGACAAAAAAAAATAACATATGGGCTAAGTTTAGAAATTTGGGGTGGGCTACTTTTTATATTTAATATTTTAAACTAAATTAAGCTACAAATTAATGTTTTTTTCAAAATTTGGGGTGGGCTGTAGCCCATCGGAGCCCGTGTATAGCTATGCCCTTGATCATGCATACAGTACCTGACGTTTTACTGCTAATAAATTTTGGTACCCTAAGTTCAAAAAATATTAGAAAGGTACCTAAAGTTCAGACCCGACCGAAAATTGGTACCTATAGCCATTAGCACAGTTATAGAGGCTATCAGCTGGTAATTTCTGAACGTCCACTCATGTCTTAACTCAGTCTTTACTCCTCTAGATTTCTTTCTCTCAGGGCCGGTCCTGACATTTTGAAGGCCTGAGGCGAACATTCATACGATTTTTTTCCTATAATAAATGAACTCAAATACACTAGTAGCAATGAAAAAATGGAACTAAAAAATCTATATTGTATTCTTAAATTAGAAAGGACATTGGTAGAAATGAAAAAAAAAATGTTTAATACCAAAAGAAACCACAGAGAGGGAGAGAGTATAAAATGAAACTATTTTGTAGCAATGAGAAAAAGAATGTGCTTAATACAAAAGAAACCAGAAAAAGAAAAAGAATGAAAAAAAGAAAAAAAAAAGAGGGAGAACATAAAATGTAATAGTTTTGCCTCAAACCTAGGTGACTTAGAAAGCCACACTACACAGTTACCGCTGCTCTAGAGTGGTAGCTTGCTACTGTGATGGCAAAGAATATATATAAATGCTCGCTGAACTACAAATATACAAAAAAAATAAAAGCTGTCGGAGGCCCGCCGGAGACCGGTGGCCTGAGGCGACGGCCTCAGGCTGCAGCCCTCAGGGCCGGCTCTGCTTTCTCTCTTTGTTTATCTCTCTCTCTCTCTCTCTCTCTCTCTCTCTCTCTCTCTCTCTCTCTCTCTCTCTCTCTCTCTCTCTCTCTCTCTCTCTCTCTCTCTCTCTCTCTCTCTCTCTCTCTCTCTCTCTACAAATCATCTCCATAAATGAAATCCACAGGAAAGAACAGGGACCTTATGTTTTGGTAAATCGAGTTTCTCCAAAAAATTTCTCTTATTCTTTGCAATCTCATATTTTTTTGCTTCTTCTTCTTATACTTGTGGTGAATTGAGTTTAAAACCCACAAGCATGTGAAGCAAGGAATTGCAGGCATAAACACTCGGAACAAAACCACACATCTTATCATAAACTCAGAATCTGTCATAATACAAATCTAAGCAATCATCAATCTTTCTAAAGTACAGGAAATTAGTGATGCGCCATAATTGATACTGCTTAACCACTAGTATACGATTCAAGTACAAATTATGAGGTGAAGTTATCTGGAAAAGTTCAACCATATAAGTCTCTAAACTTCCTTTACATTATTAAACAATGAAATTGCAATAGTAGATGAAAAATTAAAGCTAACCCAATACAATAGATCCCTTGATTAATTAAACCCAGCTCCTAGATATTAATTAAGGTTCAAGGAAAACCCAATTTAAATCATAAAGATGGTTTTTTTTTTTCTCAAAATTTACATGACATGATTGGGCTGATGTGTGTAGGTGGCACAAATCTTAGGCCTCATTGAGGTCTCTACCGTTACCCTTTTGTTAAATACTATCTCTCTCTTCTCCATCAAAAGTTCAAAACACAGCCTATAGGAAATGGCTTGGCATCACTTCCAGTTCTTTGATTAGAGGATTCATCGATGGCATCCTTTTGCGTTGACTAACGAAGTCTATGTATTGATGACTTCCAGAATCCGTGGTCCAGATAAATTGGCCTATGGGCACACTAACAGTCCAATAATAATTAATGTCTAAGGGCATTTTTCCACACATTTGCAGTGGTCTATTGATGTAGAACGAATGGGAGTCCGAATTGAAGAACAGCTCGATCGTGGAAAATGAGGAAAACCCGGTTTGCTGCAACTTTGGCATTCGGTGTCCGAATCGCGATTGCTATAGCTTTCCGGAAAGGGAACGACGCCAGGAACAAAACTTGTCGCTTTGCCACAACGTGTGGGCTTTTTCGGGCTTTTGGGGTCGTTTAGGGCCTCAAAACTGTAATTTACTGTTTTTCAGAATTTTCGGTTTCCTAGTTTGTTTTGGATTTGTTTTTTTTTTTACCCGTGGACTTTAGGGTTTCATTGTTAGTCTCCCTAGGGTTTCTTTTCTCATATATAAGCAATCTTAAACGGCTGCAGAACCTATCTTTTATCATATTATCAATCAAATTGAGAATTTTCTCTTTTATCTCTGGTGGACTCCAGAACCTTTGTTTTAGGTTTATTGCTTATAAACCTTAGGTGATCTTTCTGACTGCGTCACCTATAGGGAGATAAATAAGCGCAAAACATGCAAGGACTTAAAAAGACGACTTAAGACTTGATTGAATGTATTGATTTCTTAATTGTGATTATTGATTCAAAATGAAGAAAAACTCATACACTGAAATGTTCTCCAATGACGGCAAGGTATAGCCAGCCATGACCACAAAGCCTTGCCTAACGATCTCAACCCATGCAACACAGCATTATATATGTAATACTAATATACTATCAAGCTTCCTGACCAACCAGTTTAATCACAAACCTGTTGTTTCTTGTCATAGTCTAAATTTATGGTCTGAATTTAAGTAGAAATGTTGACATTTCAATTAGTATTTTTTTTTTCTTCTGAAATGACAATATGAGGTTTCGATTGAAAACTGTACTTTTGTTTAAATACAGGGCCAGTCTTTTGATTTCGGAGGTCTAGTGTGAAAATTTGAACGAGGCTTTACTAATTAGAAGAACCAAAAAAAGATCAAATAAGTTGGATTAAAAATAACTAAAATTTAGAAGAAAGTAAGGAATATATACAAAAAATAAAGAGAAGTTTTGAGAAGGTTAAAAAGAACTGAGGAAAAAAAAATGGAATTAAAAAAAAAAACAAAGGTGAAAGAAATCTGATTAAACCATATTAACATTTCAAAAAAAAAAAAGTATTGCTTGTTATGTACATAGCAGTTCTTAGCCTGTAGGAAATCTGCCGCATTCTCAAGATTTGTAATTGTTCTGTAGTTCTGAATTACTTTGCAGCACCGCCAAGTGGTGGCCTGTGTAAATAAAATCGCGACATTTTAACCGAGCTAAATACATAGAGCTTATTTTTTTACTTTTTTTGTTTTGGTGAATCAATCAGCATGATATTTATTACATAGACCCATCATCGTCTTGGACGGTGATGGGTGCCACTGTAGACATGGCCATGCAGCCAATGGCGGACGCAGTGCAAGCTGAGTGGGGGCCACTGCCCCAATCAGATTTAGACTTTTATTACCTTATTTTTATTTTTAGCTTAACCCCTATTTTCATAGCTTGCACACACACACATATATGATTGTATGTATAAGCTTTAATCATAAACCTGCGGCTTGGCGTCTTCACATTTATAAGTTATAACAAACAACAAATTTGGTCCCATGCATTAAACAAAATAGAAGAAAATTCTTCTTCTTTTCAATTCGGTAGAATCCACAAACTCTCAATCTGTCTCTTTGACAAAATCTGCGACTTGCGGACTTCGAGTCTTCGATCTCCGCTCTTTAGCAATTCAGCCCCGAATTGATGCAAAGATAATAGCCAACGAATTCAAACTTCATTTTCAATGAGGGACATTGTGCTGTGCTGTCTATATCCGTGTGAATGTGACAATGTAGTGTGGAAGTTGACATTGAAGTAGACAGTTCTTTGGTGCTAATACCATTAATTTCTCATTCCTTCTTTCTGGTTCTGAATTAAAGAAATAGTTCAGGTGTAATTCTGTCTTCTAGCTAGTAGAAGATGAAAATTAATATATTGTTTTAGTCATGTTGCATTCGGTTTTTTGAGAACCAGTTTTTCTGACATTTTTTTATTAACATCTATATTTTCTGAGCATGATGTAATCTTTTTTTGACGATTAACAACATATATTAAAAACAGAACAAGAGTACAACAGAAACCTAGCCAACATCAAAACCCGGAGGAACAAAATCCTGGGAAAGGATGATAGAACTATCAATTGACAACAAAGCTAAAAAGGAGGAAGGTGGATTGGAGACCCAATCAACAGGACACATCCTCCTGGAAGCCAAGGCTGCGACAAAGTCGGCTGCCTGGTTGGCTTTTCTGCTGGTCCAAAGCCAGCTAATTGAGGTAAACGACTCGGCCAAAGAGCGAATCTTCCAAATCAAAGGAGCTGCTGTCCAATCTATAGAATATTTGGGAAGGATGTAATCTTTGTATGCTCACTTTATAACTTCTCAGTCATACAATATATTTATATACCTCACTTTATAACTTTTAGCTCACCTGAAAAGTTTTTCCTAGCTCCGCCCCTACAACAACTAACAACAATTAACCTCACACTGATGCGCGCCGCCGGATGCCTTCATCAGCGCGAAGAAGAACCCCTTGAAATGAGATGTGCATTCAATAATGAAAGACATTTTACATGAAATAAAATAAACTTTTGAAAGTCGAAGATTATTGAAAAGTTTTCATATATATATATATATACATGAAATCAAATGCAAGACTATTGTGATTTAAATTGTTGATGCAAGACTATTCCAAAACTATAATCTACAAACGTACAATTCATTGAATTTCTACCTTTTATTCTATAGTTTTCATTTCACCTAATTTTTTTTCCTCCTCTCATTTCATTTCCTTGATTAGAGGGATGATGACTGGTGTATTGATGACTTCCTTTGCATCGACTTCCAGAAGGTGTTTACGCGTATGAGGTCCATAATCCAAAGTCTGTAAAAAAATTGGCCTGTAGCCACCGAGGGATATTTTCCACACAAGCGGACGAAGACAATGACTTGGAAGACGACTTGAGATTTGTTTTTGATTAATGGCTTGAGACTTGAGTAGTGAATTGTGATTATCAATCAGAGAACGTCTTCCATGCTCCGAGCTTCCCATGCTCGTCTTGTCTGGGGGCCACACACGTGAGCTGCACGTGTCAATTAATTAAGGGGAAATGTATATGGGAAAGGCATAGACGGTGTCCGGTTCCATCAATAGGTTGAAAGAAGGGGTGGGTAAAATTTCAAAGTTCATTGGTCAATTCAATCCTAGCAAAATGCAAAAGCAGCACCAGACCCAATCTGAACCAGATTCAAATTACTGAGCAAGGAATTTCCAAAGCAATAACCAGTTTCCCAATCCCCCAAAAGCACAATCGAAGTTTACTCCGGTGAAATAGATCGGCAAGTTTCGGGATTTTGGATGACTCGTCGACTGACTCGAGGTCTTTTTCAGTCTGACGGACCTGCCGTGGCCTGGGCGAGTTACGCCGACCGAGTCTGATCTAATCTGAAGCTTAATTAGTGGACGGTCTATGTCAAAGGGATTGAGATCTAGTCTGACTCGAGTTTCGTCGCAATTGCATGCTTCCAATTTATCTCATTGCAATCGAATCCTTGATCGGAAGCAGCAAAAATGGCAATTCGCATTCACGGCAACATTTGAACCTGAGATTTAAGGTTTGTGAATTCTGCAGCAGCCAGGATTTTGGTCTAATTGAGTTTTGCTATTTCCACAAGGAACAATGATCAGATGAGAAAACTGATCTTGTGTGAACTTGTACTGCGAACTCGGTGGAACTGCGTATGAACTTGGCAGCAAGTTAGCAGCAATTCTCAGAATCTTCTGAAGAGCAAAAGAAAAAAAAACGCATGGGCAGGCACGCCCCGATTTGCACCTCCTCAAATCAATCACGTTATAGTGCCGCGAACCATTAGGAGCATTATCTAAAAATAGTTCAGCCACACTCCTAAAGATACGCAAGGCATTTGAATAAGATTTGACAAAAAATTTCTTTTCAATGGAAGGTAAAATCGAGCTAAAAGCGTGAATATGAATGAGGTGAAATTGAGAAGACTTTTGATGCAATAACTTGTTACGTCGAATACCAAAATAAATTCAATTTCTAAAACCAAGTTTCATGGAGTTCCAAATCATTGGTCTGAGTACTATTAATTGAGAGCAAACAAGTAACAGATTTCAAGAAGATTGGAAAGAGATAAGCTGATCAAGTTGAGTAGAATACCAAAGGAACTTAGTATGCAATTTCGGAACCAATAACTTCATAGCTAACACATAACTGGCAGAAAATAATTGAAGAAGATGTTCTGATCAATTGTTACAAACTTACTACAAAACAAGGAATTATGAAATAGGTAGAATCATGAGATAGATAGTAGGATTTGGAATCCACAATCCAAAACCTGTTAACGGGAACAACTTTTCGACAATACACAAATTCGAAATTCAGAGAAAGCATGCCACACCCATCGCCAATCCTAGCTGACCCGTCTACGTGCACAGTACCTGTAATCACACAATTGTTGTAGGGGTGAGCAATCGTCCTCATTGGCCCAATATGGTTCAACCCTAGCTAGGTTTGAAAACAATTGTAATATATAAACATAGGTGCTGGCGAGTAAGTAACAACTACATATATAGATAAAATCCACATTGAAAACATTTTCTGTAAACTCAAATATTCGGATATCCGATTAACAAACCTGATGACCGATCATAAAGCCAACTACACCCTTACCACAATTACTATCATTTAAACCGGCAAGGCGTAGCGAGAGTGTCCACTTACGCCGTATCACCTAGAAGCAGTGCCACACCTCAAAGGATGTCAGACACTCTACCGTCCATACGACCCCTCCGGAGGTTTAGGGGATCGAAGCCCGAGGAAGTCTCTATGCTCCTCTCACTCTCAGGTCACCCTCATTATCTCAAATAAGAATAATTAATCATAGAAAACCAATTTTCAAACTATAAAACAATACAAAAAACCACTAACGAGGGCGAGTCCCCCTACCTAGAGTCCAAAGCTAAGCGATGTTGGGTGAATAATCGATGAAATGCCATCGTCCACTGATCTCCTTTGAGTTATAGGAGGCCCTAATCCGGAAATAAGCAAGTGTCACTAACTATATGGAAGTGAAAGATGACAAAGCTGGATTATTTTGGAACTGGACAATATGATGGTTTAGACATAGTAAACATTGACCAATCAAGCTAAAAATTTCCAGAAATAAAGTTCAAGGTGTACTGAATACATCCCCAAAAGAATCAAGTAAAAAGGATGAAAATTGAAAGAGTTATGCTCAAAACATTTCAGCTGGTCAGAAATTGAACGAAACTGAATCGGTTTCCAGATTCCTTAATGAGACTGAAAATAACAAGCTTTGGATATTTAGCTTTTAATAACATCACTGAGCTGAAGTGAAGGATTCACAATACTTCCAAATCATTTAACCAGAGACAAAAACATACTGAAAACACATTCGATTTTGATGTGTTCAGAAAGAGAAAATGGAGTCTCTTTCAAATTGAAATTCACAAGAACAGGCTTTGATATGCAAGGAATTCAATCCAAAAAAGGATTATGTAAGAGGTTAATATAAAACTCAGGGAGTTTGATCAAGTAAACCCAAATTTCAAAAACAAGCTAAGCAATACGAGAGCATGTTGTATGCATATAGATACAATACCAAAAACTAACCAATTATCTCTTTTCTACAATTTATATTCCTAACATATTATTTTCTTAAGTTTATTATTATCATCCCAATTTATAATAAACTTAAGAAAATAATATGTTAGGAATATAAATTGTAGAAAAGAGATAATTATTTAAAAGCGATATAGAAGTTGAACAAATTTTGCAAATAATAATTTTGCAAGAATTGTCATAAGAGATATGTTGAAGATTAGGAAACAACTAAAAACTTATCCGTCGAAACTCAAAAGAGACACTTGAAATTTCCGGGTCTCACAGGGCATTTGCTTTGGACTTGGCTTATTTTTTTTTTTTTTTAGTTATTATTATCTTTTTTTTAAGGGTCATTTTAGTTATTAGTGTATGTATTTTTAATTTTAATGAATTGTTTTTTGATAATTTATTTAATTAATAGTATTTGTGATCTCAAAGTTATCCGTTATTATTCTAAATAGACTACACTAGTGACATAATAAAAAGAAAAAGAATTGAAAAAATGTGTGAAATTAATTTCTCTAAGAAGTTGAAGTAAAAAATTTCTAGATTTTGTACATGTATCACAAAGCCGAAGCTAGTGCTTATAAGAAATGGTCATAAAAAGCATCCTCATAGTATTTGAGATAGAATTGGAAATTGTGGTTTATTGTTAGTTATATTAAAATCATTGTGTGGCTGACTGAGTGGAACGAGTTTGAAACGAAGTCGAAAGTCGATACTATTTTTATTATGAGCGTAGAATATTGCCTTAGTATCATTCAACGGTCAAATGTATCGATTTCTAATTTCGATTTGTTGGATTGCAAAAAATCCTTATATGCCTACTAATTTGGTGTAACTTATTTATTAGTTATATGAAGAAGTATACCTTTCATAACCAACAAGGTGGAGGAAATAGAATTTATCGAAATCAACCGTTGGATGTCATCTTGACAAGAAGAAATGATTGTGGTCAAAATTTCAGCTATTTTCGTCGTTGTTTGGGTATCGATCTACTAAGTCAACCCTAAACCTTAAATACTACAAAAAAATTAATATGCACATAACCGCTCATTCGCAAATTCTTTTTCCGAGCTGTCAGTTCTCATACTCTTGTGGGCATAAGCTATATCAACTAATGTAAAAAAAAATTAAAATTTATTTCCTCGTGATTCAGCTCCCCTTATAGAAGTAGAAGCATATAAAAGGTTGACCGTTTTATTTAATGTCGAAATGATGGCGGATCGAGTTAATTTTTTTACACAATACATGATAATATGCTATAAATAGATTGGTAATGTCAAATTTATCAATTTTCAATTTCAATTATTAGGATTGCACAAAATCCTTATATGTCTACTAATGTGGTCTAACTTTGTTTATTAGTTGTATCAAATAGTATACCTTCCATGAGGAATAATGTGGAGGAAATAGACTTTAATCGACCGTTTGATGTTATCATGATAAGAAGACATGATTATGGTCAAAATTTCATGTATTTTCGTCATCAATTGGGTCTCGATCTACTAGGTCAACCCTGAAACCATAAATACCACATAAAACTAATATGCTCATAACCGATCACTCATAACTTCTTTTTTCGATCTATCAGCTCTCACACTCTCGTGGCTATGACCTATATCAACTAATGTAAAATTTTCAGAAAGTTTATCTACTCGTGGTTAAGCTCCCCTTAGGGAGTTATAAGTGTATTAAGTGGTTGACCGCTTTATTTGACATCTAAATGATGGCGGATCGGGTTAATTTTTTTACACAGTTCCTATTAATACACTATAAATAAATGGGTAATGTCAAATTTATCGATTTCCAATTTCGATTGTTTAGATCGCACGAAATCCTTATATGCCTACTAATGCGGTTTAACTAGTTTATTAGTAGTATTGAAAAATATACCTTCCATGAGGAACCATGTGGAAGAAATAGACTATATCAAAATCGACCGTTGGATGTCATCATGATAAGAACATATAATTATGGTCAAAATTTCAGTTATTTTTAAAGTGTTTTGGGTCTCAATCTACTAGGTCAACCCTAAACCCTAAATACCACATAAAACTAATATACTCATAACCGCTCACTCACAACTTCTTTTTTCGATCTGTCAGCTCTCACACTCTCGTGGCTATGACCTACATCAACTAATGTAAAAATTTCAGAAAGTCTATCTACTCGTGCTTAAGCTCCCCTTAGGGAGTTATAAGTGTATAAGTGGTTGACCGCTTTATTTGACATCTAAATGATAGCGGATCGGGTTAATTTTTTTACACAATACCTATTAATACGCTATAAATAGATGGGTAATGTCAAATTTATCTATTTCCAATTTTTATTATTTAGATCGAACGAAATCCTTGTATGCCTACTAATGCGGTTTGACTTTGTTTATTAGTTGTATTGAAAAATATACCTTCTATGAGGAACAATGTGGAAGAAATAGACTTTATCAAAATCGGCCGTTGGATGTCATCATGATAAGAAGATATAATTATGGTCAAAATTTCAGCTATTTTCGAAGTTTTTTGGGTCTCGATCTGCTAGGTCAATCCTAAACCCTAAATACCACATAAAACTAATATGCTCATAACCGCTCAATTGCAACTTCTTTTTTCGATCTGTCAACTCTCACACTCTAGTGGGTATGAGCTGTATCAACTAATGTAAAAAATTATAAAAGTTTATCTCCTCGTAGTTCAGCTCCCCTTAGGGAAGTAGAAGTGTTTAAAGGATTGACCGGTTTATTTAATGTCGAAATGATGGCGGATCGGATTAATTTTTTTACACAATACCTATTAATACGCTATAAATAGTTGTGTAATGTCAAATTTATCGATTTCCATTTTCGATTGTTTAGATTGCACGAAATCTTTATATGCCTACTAATGCGGTTTAACCTTGTTTATTAGTTGTATTGAAAGAAGGTATATTTCTATGAGGAACAATGTGGGGGAAATACAATTTATCAAAACCAACCGTTGGATGTTATCATGATAAGAAGAAATGGTTATGGTCAAAATTTCAGCTATTTTCGTTGTCGTTTGGGTCTCGATCTATTAGGTCAACTTTAAACTCTAAATACCACATAAAATTAATATGCTCATAACCGCTCACTCGCAACTTCTTTTTTCGATCTGTCAGCTCTCACACTAAGAATTTCAGAAAGTTTATCTACTCGTGGTTAAGCTTCCCTTAGGGAGTTATAAGTGTATAAATGGTTGACCGCTTTATTTAATGTCGAAGTGACGACGGATCGGGTTAATTTTTTTACATAGTACCTATGAATATGCTATAAATAGATGTGTTATGTTAAATTTATCGATTTTCAATTACAAATCTTTAGATCACGCAAAATCCTTATATGCCTACTAATGTGGTCTAACTTGTTTATTAGTTATATAAGAAAATTTACCTTCCATAAGCAACAAGATGGGGGAAATAGACTTTATCAAAATCGACCGTTGGATGTTATCATGATAAGAAGAAATGGTTAGAGTTAAAATTTCAGCTATTTTCGTCGTCGTTTGGGTCTCGATCTAGAAAGTCAACGCTAAACCTTAAATACCAAATAAAACTAATATGCTCATAACCGCTCACTCGTAACTTATTTTTTCTATCTTCCAGCTCTCGCGCTCTCGTGGGTAGAAGTTATATCAACTAATGTAAAAATTTTGAGAATTTTGTCTCCTTAAGGGTCGGCTCCCCTTAGGGAAGTAGAAGCTTTTAAAGGGTTAACCGGTTTATTTCATCTCGAAATGACGGCGGACTGGGTTAATTTTTTTACACAATACATATTAATACGCTATAAATAAATGGGTAAGTTCAAATTTATCGATATCTAATTTCAATTTTTTGGATTGTACAAAATTCTTTTGTCTACTAATGTGGTTTAACTAGTTTATTAGTTGTAATGAAAAATATACATTCCATGAGCAACAATGTGTAGGAAATAGACTTTATCAAAATCGACCGGTAGGATGTTATCATGATAAGAAGAAATGGTTATGGTCAAAATTTCAGCTATTTTTGGCGTCGTTTGAGTTTCGATCTAGTAAGTCAACCCTAAACCTTAAATACTACATAAAAATATATTTTTCATAACCGCTCACTCGTAACTTATTTTTTCGATCTGTTAGCTCTCACGCTCTCGTGGGTAGGAGCTACATCAACTAATGTAAAAATTTCGGGAATTTTATCTCCTCAAGGGTCGGCTCCCCTTAGGGAAGTACAAGCTTTTTAAAGAGTTGACCGGTTTATTTCATGTCGAAATGACGGCGGATCGGATTAATTTTTTTACACAGTACCTATTAATACGCTATAAATAGATGGGTAATGTCAAATTTATCAATTTTGATTTTTTGGATCGCACAAAATTCTTATATGTCTACTAATGTTGTATAACTAGTTTATTAGTTGTAATGAAAAGTATACATTCCATGAGCAACAATGTGCAGGAAATAGACTTTATCAAAATCGAACGTAGGATGTTATCATGATAAGAAGAAATGGTTATGGTCAAAATTTCAGCTATTTTCAGCATCGTTTGGGTCTCGATCTAGTGGGTCAACCCTATATCTTAAATACTACATAAAAATATATTTTTCATAACCACTCACTCGTAACTTATTTTTTCGATCTGTTAGCTCTCACGCTCTCGTGGGTAGGAGCTATATCAACTAATGTAAAATTTTCGGGAATTTTATCTCCTCAAGGGTCGACTCCCCTTAGGGAAGTAAAAATTTTTAAAGAGTTGACCGGTTTATTTCATGTCGAAATGACGGCGGATCGGGTTAATTTTTTTACACAATACCTATTAATACGCTATAAATAGATGGGTAATGTCAAATTTATCTATTTCCAATTTTGATTTTTTGGATCGCACAAAATCGTTATATGTCTACTAATGTGGTTTAGCTTGTTTATTAGTTGTATAAAAAAATGCATCTTCCACGAGCAACAATGTGGAGGAAATAGAATTTATCAAAATTGACCGTTGGATGTTATCATGACAATAAGAAATTGTGGTAGTCAAAATTTCAGCTATTTTTCTCGTTGTTTGGGTCTCAATCTCGATCTTCTAGGTCAACCTTAAACCCTAAATACCACATAAAACTAATATGCACATAACCGCTCATTTGCAACTTCTTTTTCCGAGCCGTCAGTTCTTACACTCTCGCGGGTATGAGCTATATCAATCAATGTAAAAATTTGGAAAATTTTATCCCCTCGTGGTTCGGCTTCCCTTGGGGAAGTGTAATAGTATAATCGGTTGACCAAATGGATCGATGTCGAAACAATAATGAAATTGGTTGAATTTTTTACAATAGGCATAAAATATTCAAATCTTCTCATCCTACTGTCTGTTTCCCCAGTTTTGTATGCCTTGATGAGGCTGTCCTTTGAGAAATTTGATATATAAATATAGGGTTATAAAGGTAACTATATTTGACCGAGAAACCGAAATACAAGGCTTGAGACACTATAATAAAGTACGCTGCACGATGAGTTACTAAAAATTTTCGAGAATTTTTTCGGACACCTGAACAAAATTTTATAATTTTCAGAAGTCTGAAGCTAGTTAAATTAGCTTAATAAAAATGAAATTTTAGATGGTGCGATCTGGAACTTTGATCTCAGCACCTCTTCATCTGAACCGTCCTTGAATTATTATGGATAGGCCAAGTCAGAGCGGACGATCCAAACGAGCCCAACCATCAGAACCTTTACTTTTGCCCACCTTCTAAATTAATGCCACATGTCCTTTAAATTTAACCATAGTTAACTATATAAAACTTATCAAAAAATAATAATAATTATGATAATGATGAAAGAGAATGAAGGAAAGGAGAAAACCAGTTCCTCTTTCCTAACCGAAGCCATCAAAATTTATTCTCAAAAAAAAAAAAAAAAAAAAAAAACCATCAAAATCTCATCTTTTTGTTCTTATTCATCTTTATATATACCCAGCAAAAACTAAATGGGTCATGTTCCACTCTTCCTTTACATGAGACTTTTGACGGATGCATGGTTTTGGACTATAAATTCAGTTTAATTGAAATTCGATTAATGGCAAGTGCAGTTGTAGACTTGCAGTGTGGATTTACATGGTTTTAATGACAAGATGGGTTATCACTTATCAGAGGACGACGACAATGATGACCATACTTGGATTTGAGAGTTGAATTCAAGGTGGAAGAGAAATCTGGGTTGTCTGCCTATTTGTTTGAATGTCAATCAAATTGGAGAAACATCTCTCAAGATTGGATTGCAGCTTTGGAAAAGCTTCTTTGGACTTGAAATGAGTTTCTGTCAATTTCTTCTTGGGTCTTTTGGGTTTGCATGAAGATGGAAAAATAATAAAAGTTGCAGTTGTTGCTGGGTTTCGGTACCAAAGGAAAAGGAAGAAGGAGACGACAAGCAAATTTGTATCCATGGAGAGCAGGTTACCCGGTGAACATTTGCAACCATTAGATTTCAGATATGATATCCAGCGGTCCATATTATGCTGACGTGCCCAAGCATGGCAAGCTCGGAGCACGGAAGTTTTATGCTTTTTAAGAAAAGCACCAAATTGAACGGAATTCTTTGTCTAGCTCTTAGCCCATGCAAGTGATGCAACACGCATTCTATGTAGTCATTCAACTACCTGACATGCATGTGCAATCATCAGCGGCGGAACCAGCATTTAAAGTTTGGGGGTCGAGAAATAAAATTTAAATATACAAAATTTTAAGGTAAAAGAAAAAAAAATTCATTAATTAAAGAACAAAACTATCGTAAATATGAAAAATTTAATACCATGCCAACAATTTCATAAAAGGAATTGAGTAAGGGCTAGTTTGGGATTGCTGTGACTTTTAAATAAAATTGCTGCTGCAGTGTTGTGAGAATAATTAGCTGTGAATTAAAACAGTTTCTTGTTTGGTAAATAATATTTTTAAAAGTGTTGTCAGTACATAAAACAACAATAGAGCGTGTTTTTATCTACAGTAGCTACTAAAAGCAACCTTTAGGCTGTTTCTAAAATCTACTGTCAGTGACCTGTAACTTTCAATTAAAGCTGTTTTTTATTTATTTAAAAAACACATTAAAATCTAAAATTTTGAACAAAAACTGATTTTTTTTTTAAAAGCGAAGCAATCCCAAACGGGGCCTAATTCACATTACATTACTATTAAATTATGTAAATTAGACCAATCAAACTTCATTAGAAAACCAAAACTTTAAAATATATTTCTTTGTTTGGTCGAATTGTGGACCCCGTCGTACCGTATAGTAGGTCCGCCCCAAGCAACCACTAGTGTAATTATACATGTACAACCAAGCTAGCTAGCTAGCTAAGTACTAGTCCACATCTCAAATTTGTCTTGGAAAAAGATACCTATATTTTCTTGGCGCACAATTCTGTATATCTGATTAAGTGAATATATTCATCTTCATTCAAACGTATGGTCTAAATTTAAAATAGTAACATCATGAAATGACAATCTCATATATTTGAGTGGTTACCATAACTTTGTTTGTTTTTTTTTTTTTTTGCAAGAGAAAAGTATATTAAAAAAGAAATATAACTTTGTTTTTTTGGATATATTGATAGCTAGACGTTAGAGAACGCAGAGAATTAATGGAGAACCCCACCCCACACTATACTCCACTGCAACCCATATCTTTTCGATTTGCTTATAAAGCCAAGCGTTTGCTGCTCCTAGGAGCAACAAAATTTTGAGCTAGATCGAACTTGGTCTGTCATTAATAATTTATGGCAGATATTATTAGTCCTAGCTCCTCCTCCTCCTCCTCCCCCCTCAATATGAGGAATTTCATCGGTTTGTCTCTACTTCTATGCCTGACTCTCTGCTCTTTGGACAAAGGCTTTGCCTTGGCAGAAGCAGATTCAAAACAACAACTTGTTGAATTCACCCACACAGTTGATATCCACTCCCTACTACCAGCAACGACCTGCAGCTCCTCCACCAAAGGTTAAATAACACACACACATATATACATGATACGTTCCATTTCTCTCGTCTTTCTATGAGAGTGATATTTTGGGTCTTCCACAGTTTAGGTTTCGTTAATTTGTTTGTTTTGCTTGTTTATTCCAGAGGTTTTGGTGAGGTCCCCCTCCGTTGTCATTCACATTTTTTTTTGCTTAATAAATTGGAGCGTTAGAGAGGTTGCTCCTCTGCTATCACTCATTGCATAAAAAATAATAATAATAATAATAATAAATATATATATATATATATATATATATATATATATATATATATATATATCTTAAAGATCATTAATTTGGCTGAAATTTTGGAGAAATGATCTATACATTAGTACCTAAAAACTGAACGGTCGAGATGTGGATATGAGACCAAAAAGTGACCAAAAACTCTAACCTCACACTTTAATTTCAGAGTGAGGCCTCGCTCGGGATATATATATATATATATATATATATATATATATATCAGTCTTTCTATGCTAAGGACTTCCTTAGATTTTAAAATCTAAGGATTTCCTTGATTAGACTTACTTTTCGATCGCATATCCACATCTCGACCGTTCAAATTTTAGGTCCTAATGTATAGATCACTTATGCAAATTTTCAGCCAAATTGATTATCGTTAAGGCATTCAAAACTGTGATTTAAAATTATGAACACAAACAGCTCAGGTTGGACAGATTCAGTTTGTTCATTGATTTAATCTAGAGTGATTTATACATTAGGACTTAAAAACTTAACGGCCAAGATATGGATATGCGATCGAAAAGTGAGTCTATTCAAGGAAATCCTTAGATTTTAAAATCCAAGGAAGTCCTTAGCATAGAAAGACTGTACACACACATGATATGTTATATAATGGCTACGTGCAATTCTGGATATGTGTTGACTAGTTAACCTTAATTATTTGATTTCATCAGGTAATAAGAGGAAGGCATCTCTTGAAGTGGTACACAAGCATGGGCCATGCTCTCATCTCCCTCAACACAAAGCGACTCCTATGAATCACACCCAAATTCTAGAGCAAGACCAAGTGCGAGTTAACTCAATCAACTCCCGGATTTCCAAGAAATTGAACCGCAACGAGGATCTAAGCCAATCAGAGGCCACCACCCTCCCGACCCGGTGGGCTACCAGCCAAGGTGCAAGCAACTACGTGGTGAAGGTGGGATTGGGCACACCTAACAAACAACTTTCGCTCGTATTTGACACCGGAAGCTCTCTCACTTGGACTCAATGCCAACCTTGTGCTGGCTCTTGCTACCCACAAAAGGAGCCCATTTTCGATCCCTCGGCCTCCACCTCATATACCAACATTTCCTGTAATAGCACAGATTGCGTCCAACTCAGGACAACTACAAGTAAATACCTAGAACCATGATTTCAAATCTATATTAAGAAAAAACAAAAAGTATTAATGCTTATCTCCATCATATATAATGGGTATTATCTGATATGCATGCAGAATTCAACAGATGCGTAGCGGGCACATGCCTATACGCCGTGGAGTACGGAGACTCATCCTACACCGTTGGATTATTCGCCACAGAAAAGCTGACCTTAACTCCAAACGATGTGTTCGATGGGTTCCTCTTTGGCTGCGGCCAAAACAACGAAGGCTTCATCAGTGGCATGGCCGGTATACTTGGTCTCTCCCGCAACAATTTCTCCATCGTTGAACAAACCGCACAAAAGTACAACCGCTTCTTCTCATACTGTCTTCCACCAACCGCAAGCTCTATTGGTTACCTCAGCTTCGGCGCACCCGATGGAGCTTCCAATGCTGCTGTAAAATACACGCGGTTCACTACTTTATCCTTGAACTCGGAGTTTTACGGCATAGATGTGGCTGGCATCAATGTGAACGGAAAAAAGCTCTCAATTCCTGCTTCGGTGTTTTCGTCCCCGGGGACGATCATCGACTCCGGGACCGTCATCTCGCGGCTGCCGTCCACAGCGTATACCGCTTTGCGGGATGCATTTCGAGCAGCGATGACAAGCTATCCGTTAGTTCCGGGACCGGATAAGCTCCTAGATACATGCTACGACCTTAGTAGCTATCCAAAGGTGACGTATCCGAAAATAGAGTTTGTGTTTGGCGACGGGGTTACGTTGGAATTGGACGCAACCGGAATTGTCTACCTTGTCAACGGTTTGAAGCAGGTTTGCTTGGCTTTTGCTGGGAATGATGATCCTAACGACATTGCGATTTTCGGGAATACTCAGCAGAAGAATATGGAGGTGCTGTATGACGTTGCCGGAGGGAGAATCGGATTTGCTCCCGGTGGTTGCTGATGAATGTTCCAAAGTCATATTATTGCATGCAATTTTTTTTCTATACAGAAAGACTATAAATTATGACCGAATAAAGTCCCTAGAGCAACCATAGTGTACATTATCAAATAATATGGCACTAGATACTTCTTTAGGAACCATATTGGTCCAAGAGGCGTCATCATTAAAATTATGACCTAAGTTGCTATAACATCAACTACAAAATTTGTCTCTCTAAAAATATATTGCATGCAATTATTGTACTAAACTATTGTTTTGTGATTTGGCAATATTGTAGTATTGAACAATACCTTATATGTATGCTCTTTGCGGCCTTGTTTTACATACGTTCTGAAAAATCCAATGCTCTTATTTTGCAAACCATTATCCTCATTCAAAAGCTGACAATATATGTTTGGCTAAAACGCTATATTTTTTACCATTTATGATGGTAAAGAACTTTATCACTCATCATCTATGATTTTTTTTTTTGAGAGAGAGAATTGTCAATTCATTGCATTGATAAACGAAATTACACATAATGATCCACCCCTATAGGGCTGTCAAATAAGTCACTACCTAAGTAATTCAACATTTTTAAAGATCATGAAGCGCATCCAAAATTTACCCTAAAATGTCCTAGAAAATCAAGAGACCAGGACATTCCGGGTATTTTTGGTGACAAATCTAAAAGAGAATCTACAAATTCCTCCCACAAAAAGGAGGAATCCCTAAAGAATAAACCAGAAAAAATAAACCCAGAGCCCAGGCCAGTAACCCGGGGCCCAAGTCCAGGCTCTTAGTCCCCAACCCATTACCCTAGAGAAAACCTTAGGTCACAGATCTACCGCCTGCATGACACCTTATGCATCGCCGCTGACTACCATCAGCCCCACACCAGTGCGGCAGTCACCACCTTTGAAGTCGCTGAACAAGGGAGTCAACTTGATATTCCCGCCGCACCAAGCCGCAGCCAACCCAAGAGGATGAGTCACACTTGTAAGCCCAACACCGCAGTCTTCAAGGTCTTCGTCCCCTGTCAACACAAACAGAGGTAGAAGACCAAAAGCAGGCCACCGCCCGGCACGTCGCTCACCGAACCCTTGTAGTTAGCCTGGAATTTAAACCTGTAACCAGCAAACCCGCACCGTAAAAGCCCGCATGAACCCGTCCATTTATTAAATCTGTGATAAGAAAGCCCGCATGCAAAAAGCCCGCAAATTAACCGGTCTTGCGTGCTAAACCCACTGGAACCGTTGGAACCCATTTACTTCCAAAAAAAACCCAGTTCGACCCTTTCCGTCATTCAGCAACCACAAAAAAACAGAACCTTGAATCTGAGCACGGCAACCTCTCTTCTTAACTTTTCTTTTCCGTCACCCAAAACCGCTTTGGGTTTTCTTCGATTCCGTGCAGTTTGTGTATCTGGGAATTGCATTTTGTAATCTGAAATCTGAGTGTGTTATTGGTTCTGGGTTTGAATGATGGAGTTTTTGTTGTGATAGATTTCTGGATTTTTGTTTTGATATTGATTTGTAATCTTGGGTTGTTGTAATCTTCGATTTTGATTGAACTATTGAATTTCTGGTCTTGATTTCAATACGGGTTCTCTTTGATTGTTGGGAAACTCCACAATTTTATACAATTCTGTGTGTTGTGTTCAATTTCATTTGATTTCCTGATTCTGGGTTTTGCTTGTGATGGGCTATTGCAGAGATTAGTTCAGCACCAACCGACTCAGTATCCTACATCTGAGGAGTTAAGCATTGGGAAAATCAAGTTCAAGGCTTTTGTTTTGCAGAGATTGCTCACAGATAGAGTTTGGAAAGACTACCATGCCAAGGTATTATTGACGATATAATGTAAGATAATATACTGATAAGGCAACTGGTTTTCTGTGTATATGAACTGTTTAAGCTTGAATTATGTAAGATGATATACTGATAAGGCAACTGGTTTTCAGTTGTGTCGATTGTTTCATTGTTTGTGCTCAATGGGAGGCATGGTTCTTGTATTTGGCCACTAGTTATTACAGAAATTAAGGATTAAAGGTCCAGAGTCAATTTCAATCGGTTATCTTGTTTAATGTTTTGAATGCGCATGCACATACAAGATTCTAATTTTGGTTAGCTAGCTAGACGACAATACTCACCACTTCACCAGCCACATTAATTGTTAAGTCTTGGGATCTTTGTGCCTCCATAATCCCACTGGATTTTAATGGATTTGAGAAGAAAAAAAAAAAGTAAAAAAAAAAAAAAAATGCTTACGGGTCTTAACGAGTTCCAACGAACATCCCGCGAAACCCTTTAAGCTAACGGGTTCTTACCAGGTCGGCCCGTTAAGAACTCACACTATACCTGCACGTTGCCAAGCCTATCTGTAGTCCTGCCCGTCCATCCTCGATCTGGTCTGACCCGAATCCATTATCTCTGTGTCGACCCCGCATCGCAGATACACCACTACTCTTAATTTCGAGAAGCCGTTGACGGGAATCCTGTCATCCCTATCTCCCAGCGACCAGACGATAAGGAAGACCTCTCTCCTCTAGCCCAATTCGTAGAACCACCGCCAAAAGACCACGATTTCCACCTACCTCTCAGAGAGAATAACATTTTTAATAAGACTAAAATTTTATATTCTTTTGTTCATACTTATCATCTATGATGGTATACCTTACTAGTAGAATACTTTTGCGATGCCGGGGAATATGAACTATTCGTGCATTAAAATTTGTTGGTTAAGGATTCCTCCATGAGTGAACTAAATAGCATGTATATAATTGTCATAAGACCATTATATTTCTTACTTTATGTTTTTCCTTTCAAAAAAATCAAAGAGTCACAAGTTCAGTGTTTCCTCTCATCAAATTTAGAAATTTCTATGATTTTGATACCACTGGAGTGCAGTGAGAAGTATAGATAGAGTATTTTTTTTTTCAGCTATTTCTTAATTTATATGAAACTATTATCTATTTTTTTGTTTCCATTTTACATTAACTCCCAATCTCTTCCTCATGTACATTTTATCATACTCAATTGAATTATGCTAAAATAACAAAGTAGCAAGCTCAACGAATAAAGTATCCCCGCCTCCGACCTGCCACCATAGGAGCAAGAAAGAACCATCATCATATTCTACTAAAAGAGAAAGTAAAGTAAAATAATCTTGGCTTGGGAATAAATTCAAGCCAATTAGCTACCCTTTTCTTTTGGTTGGGACTTATTAGTAGCAACTAGATACACCAAACAGATAGAAAAAAATAAATAGAAACTAAAAAACCAATCAGCCCTAAGAGAGTCCAAAGACTGAGCCTAGGCCCAAGATCATGCCTAGATTACAGTTGGAAACCCCTCTCACAAATGGATCTGACTTTTGGTTCCACCACAACCGTCGTCGCATGGTACGCTACAAGAATGTCAGATGGTAGTACAGAATAAGTAAGGATCGTTCAAGACAGGGATTGAGGGTACTCAGTTAATCATGAAAAATAAACTAACCAAAATATAAAACAAAAATAAAAGAAATAAAAGTTTGGGGGTTTTTGAAAGTAACAAAAAGTAAAAGAAAATAAGAAAACAAATTCGACTTCTAGTTTTGAAAAGATAAGATAGGGAAGACGTTAGAAGCTCAGTAATCCACTACTAATTATGATCAAATATAGTCATGTGAACCTAGTTTCAAGTACTAAAGCGTGAGACATAAACCAACCAAGAAACAAGTCGGAGCAGATCATGTCCCTTGTTATTATTTCCCTAAGTATTTAGTGTACGTGAACGCACAATTGCTAAACCTATCAAACATGCAAGCAAGGTATAGAACACTATCCTATCAACAACATATATAGTGTCAACATATTTGAAGCATTAAGATCTCATGGAAACGATTGGTTATAAAGTTGCATCCCAGTGTAGAATTCCTACGTGGCACCCTCTTCTAGTTGTCTAAGACATCACCTTTTGTCCAAAGCCATGCATACTTGTGGATTAGAAAACAAAACAATTAGATGAATTATTTTCTAAATCCTAGCTCCAATTACATGCATAAATCCTATGTTCGCGACCATAAAATAACACATGCAAAAGTTTTCAATCAAGCAGAAATAAACAACCAATCTCATACCAAAATTCAAGAAACTAGATTAAACATGACAATTGTTCTACATAATTGGGGCTTTAAATCTCGCCCCTAACAAAAAGAATGCTAGTTACACATTGTTTTGAAAACTAAAATAAACATAATATAATAAAAATAGATAAAAGGAAAAAGAAGAAAAAGATGGTGGTGGATGAAAAAGAAAAAGAGATAGAAGAGAATGTGAAAGGTGTGATTGTTTTCATTGTTTTGTAGAGGCTCTATATATAGGAGATGCACAGCCCTAATTTCCTTCTTCAACAATGCTTTAAAGACCTTCCCTAGTTGCTTAAGATTTTTTGTGATTGGTGCACAATTTAATTACTTTCAAACCTTTGTAGTCTTCCCATGATCTTGTAGGATTCTTCTAGGACTTTTGTTAACAATTGCAGCATCAATAACCTACCAAAAACACACATGCAATCCTTCCAAAGAAGATTCTCGCCCAAACTACCCTGTTTTGACTAGGATTCAATTTCTGTCTCTGAAGCTTTCTTCTTGGACTAGGAATGACTTTCTCTTGCTATATTTCTAGATGGTTCTCAACTTCTACATGTTATATGACATCATATCTTCTAGAATGATCAATAAACTTCTGGAAAAACTCCAAGTAGATTGCCAGAAAAGATCTCCCAAAAAGCTTTGTGAAAAGCTGACAGTTTCTGCCTTATCGAGAAGCCTGCTTTGAGCTTGATGTCCCGTTGCCTCGTTGATGATTCTAACTTGTTCTTTGGCTATAGTTGAAGTACACTGCTGGCCTTTCTTCAAAGATGCAATATTAAGGATGCAAGAATTGCTCCCCAAAACTGTTCCAAAAAAACTGATTCTGAAACTGCAGTTTTCTGCTTTGCAGCAACTATTTTGCACAACGATTTCCGTGGACTTCCCTTGTAATTTCCGGCCAAATGGTGATCAAATTTAGTCCTCTGCATCAGTGCTTCATGGTTCATGGCTTCTTTGCTCCCTTTAAGCTCCTATTTCTCTTGAACTACTTCACGAACTAGCTAAAAAGAAAACATAGTTAAAATGGACTTTTTAGAGGTAAGAGCTAAGAAAAATGTAAAGGATTGCATATTATATTTATTGCATTTTATGCTCCTATTATTGCACCATCCCTGTAATCGCATCACTAGTGATGTCGTACTGCCAAGCCACCCAAGCACCCACACAAGTCGATATTGACCGAAGTGAGCACAAACCAACCAACGCTGATCCAGCTCACCCTTCCACTTCAACATCGCTCTCTCACTACCATGAGAAGAGATCCATGTCCTCCAACGCTACCATCTAATAACCCAATAATCCAGACCTTCAAACCACTCCTTGGCAATGAACATTAATTTTTGGCTGCACTCACTGCAGTCTGACAAGGACAAAGCCTACGTCGGACTAGCACAATATATAATAGAAGAAAACCTACTAGGTCAAGCGCGTTCTATTTTCAACTTGTTATTTTTCATGTTATCTGTAAAACTATAGTGGTCTAAATAATGCTAGCATCATTAATTGGGATGACTGGGCATCATTGTTTTTATATGTATGAATAGTTTTTTTATTTTTTTAAAGGATAGTTATTTTATTCTTATAGTAACTGATAAATTGAAATTTTATAAATATTTAGTCTTCCTTTTTTTTCTTTTATTTTTTTGAGTAAATGAAGAATTCATTGATAATCGCAGGCCAGAACGGCACATAAAAATTTCTCAGAAAGACCAGAATCATGCACCATTCACTTAAGACATTGAAACTCTCTTAATTAAGGAGCCTAGCAAACTATAACATACCCTACAAAGAGATAATTTTGTGTGAAGACTTCTTTTGCCAATGTGCTCAATTGTGGTGCTCCAGAAGATTCCATTGTCAATATGTAAAAGAAACATGATGATCTGTAGGCAAAAAAACCGTATTTTGGTTAAACATCATAACGCTGGTTGACCTAGTCATTCCTCCTGGATCCCAAATACGAAACCTGGTAGAAACCAAGTGCATCAGTTTGGTCCATAAAAGGTCCCAAGTCCAATAAGCATCCGTTTTGGGTAAACAAAGCCCAACTGACTTCAGAACCCAAATTGACCTAGGCCAATAAGATGAGTTTGGCCCCAAAAATGATTTGGGCACCCAACCCATAATTGGTCCTCCCGCTGTTGCCCTGGTCACTTTCACGGCCGAAATCGCCGCTTCACATATGGGATGCCAGCCACCATGTGTTTGAAGCTTCAAGAGAAAAGTCTCCTCCACAGGTTGGAGCACCTTAGTCGCATGAGAAGCAAATGTTGTCGCCCCCATCTTCTCGCCTCCAGTCGCCTCGCCGGCGTGCTCTACATTCTCCAAGGCATGGCTTGCTTCCATCAATGCACCTGCATAATGATGCACTCCGACACTCCCACAGATCGAAGCGCAAAGACATACACGCCATCAATCGGATCCGAGTCCAGAGGTTGCACGTCTGCCAATTATTAGCCTGCCTTACTGCCATCACCAGCCAAACAGTGTTGCTCACCTCTTAGCTTCGAAGCTTTAAGCTCCGATCATCCCTGACTACGTACAACCTAGACTTGAGCTGACCTCGCCTGGACTTAATTCGGCACGACCATTCTTCTGCCCATTTAGCTTTGAGCCTGGTTGAACCCGACTACCAATCCATACCACTCTCATCAACTATTTCACTCCGACAAGAAGAGGTGATGGGTAACCTCGGGCTAAATTGGGTGGTAGCCTCACAAGATCGGCGTTTGAGTGTCATCAGCAGATGATTTAGAAGGGAGATCGATGTCGGCCACCATGGCTGTGGACTAGGGTTTAGGTAGAGTCGAGGAGCCATAGAGAAGATTTGCATGAATTGGCATTTTAACTTGAGAACTTTAAGATATTTATTCTTCCTTGTTTAGAAAATAAAATAATATATACAATATGACATGTCTTGAAGGGATCAGAACACTTCTTTACTAGGAAGAGTGTATGATGACATTGCTGACAACATAGAACTTATTTCGTGTTCAAGGGTCCTTCATGTACGAAGGGAGGCTAACGTTGCAGCACACCTTTTGGCTACTCATGCTTCTGCTACTGAACAAGTTTTTTTGCTTTCTTCTATTCCTCCTTTCCTTCAAGATGTAATTGCTACCAAGCAGCTTGTACACTGAGTTTTACTCGACGCCCAATAAAAGCCTAACCTCCTTCAACTCAAAAAAAAAAAAAAAATATATATATATACAATATGACCTGTTAGTGGAGCTTATAATGCCAATAGGCATGCTCGGGGTTCAGGTATTACGTCCCCCCAGTGCAACAAAATTTAATAAATAATGGTATGGGCATGGGGATGAGCTTTCCAGCTTGATTGGATTCCAAACCCATTATTCAAAAAAAAAAAAAAAAAAAAAAAATAATAATAATAATAATACACATACTCGTCAGTTTTTCAAAAATATTTTCATGATTCTGTGAGTTTCTTCTCATTGTGATTTGGTCTTTGTCACTTTTTAGTGCTCTTGCTATCATCCCGAAGGGGCAAAGTACCTATACAATGGCAAGAATAACTAGAGGCAGCACTAGGGCTATATTTGGTATAGCTGGGCTTTTCAGAAAAGCTAGCTTCTGCTTATTTCTGAGAATAAGTGGCTGAAAAGCAAAGATGGTGAGTGTTTGGTAAACTGGCTTTTTATAAGAGCTGTCAGTGACAGAAGCAGTGGCAAAGTGTTTGGTAAATCAAACTGGCTTGTGCTTTTTGTTTGTGGAATGACCAAATTAGACATGAGAAATTATTTTGCCTTGATTGGTTAGTAATACAATGTTCTTCAAATGCTCTTGTTATTATTTTTAATCTTTAATATGTCCTTATTAATTTTTGTTAACGTCTGCAAATCATACAAGCTTTCCACTATATTCTCCATCAAATGATATGATACTAGAAATTGTGCCCGCACTTTGCCGCGGGTTTTGAAGCTAACACAATGTTATTTAAGGACTAAATTTAAAAGTATAGAAAATATAGTTGACATGATCATTATATTATCAAAAGATTAAGTCTGTTTTACAACAAAAAATGAGGTAGATCAAGTCTCTCCATCAGCTTCCCACCTTTCCAAATATCTCTTTAGCTTGACCTGAATGGAAAACAAACATTGCATAATTAGGTAATAACATAAAAAATGAAAATAGAAAACTAAAAAGAAACCATGTACTAAAATTTGACTGTTGTTTGTGGTAAACCTCAGGAAATATGGGAGAATTAAGTGACCAAATAAATCATTCTCTGAGAATTAAGTGACTAATTCAGTTGTGTAAACACGAAAATCTGAAAGCAAACAAGATACAGACACGTGTACAAAAATAATAATTTTATTAATTTAAGTGCGGGTTACAATCTCTGTAGATGCTCTGATTCAATCTCCGACGATGAATTTCGCTCAAGGGCTTGACGCTTGATCTTGAGTGGTATGATGATCACGAGAGTTGACACGTGACGAACGCTTTGACTTGAGGTTAGTGAGGAACCGGCTATGTGGCAGCTTGAGGGTTCTTCACACGTGCTTGGGAGGCTTCAGAGATTCTGAGAGTATTTTCTTCTCTATTTTGGCTGAAGTCCTTCTCTTGATTTGAGAAGGGGTATTTATAGTATCGGCGTCTCGATGACATAGCATTAATCACATTCTGTAATTGTGTAATTAAATCAATCAGTTTTAATTGATTGATTTAATTATCTTTTATTTAAGGAATATGTCAATCAATTTCGATTTGATTTAATTTAATTGATTGATTTAATTATCTTTTATTTAAGGAATATGTCAATCAATTTCGATTTGATTTAATGCCCGATTTCAATCAGAATTTAAATAATCTAATCTGATTGATATTTGAATTTAATACTTGATTTCAATCAGAATTAAATAATTTAATCTGATCGATATTTGTATTTAATACTTGATTTTCGTCAAGATCAATCAGTTTAATACGATTAATCCGCTTTAAATGCTTTACTCGAGCAACAATCAATCAACGATAATTTGAAGATGCTTCCACGTCATTCAATCAATGGATCACTTGTGTTTTGACATGTGTCATCCTTGAAGCTCACATAATTTTGATGACATATGAGCTACGTGTGTCTTTTGTAGGACCCATGTGTCAACTAAGCTTGTTTAGTCAAAATTTCAAACATTGACCGATTTATTTAATGAATTTTATTTTCATTAAATTTCTTGTGTCTACAAATGCCCCCCACTTCAAGATGCGCCGTAAACATGTGGTTGTCACGTGCTTGAGGTGTGACTTGAAGTTGCTTTTTTTTTTATGGCACATTTCGCGTGCTTTGTAATCAGCTTACTTGGATGAATTAGCTAGCCAGCTTGATTTTTGCTTTGTGCCTTTGACATCGATAATTTTAGTCATTGCCTTGATGCTTTTTTTTCTTCTTGATTTGACTTGAGACCTTTAATAACCATGCATGGCCACTTTCCATGAGTCCCAAATAAATGGGTAATCTGCGAATGGATTTCTTCTTTTCATTCATATAGCTTCCATATGTGGCTTTGAAATTTCCCGTTTTACAGCCCTACTCATTTTTTTGAATTGGTAGGTAGTGAATTAGAGATGAAAGCCTCTGTTTTTGTTCTCAATTGATGCATGGCTGACATTCCCATAATTGGTATAAGTAATTACGACCTACCAAACTCATTTGGACTTCTATAGGTTAGAAATCTTCAATGGCTTGATAATTTCTTAAAACGAAGTAGAAAAGTAAATAGGTAAAACTTCCATCTCACGTTATAAAATGCACAATAAGGTTTTGCCCTAATCACCATTCACTTCCCTAGCCACCAGCACTTTTTATATATATATATATATATATATTTTGCTGCGCAATATGAAGACCTAGCCATGAATGAAGCAAGCTTGTAGAACTCCAAAGCTGTAGAGATTCCCTTGGAATCTTGATTTAATTTCGTAGAGATTCTCCCAAAATCTTGATTTAATTTTTTTTTTTTTTTTTGTAGAAATTCCCTCACAATCAGAATTTAATTTCGTAAATATGGCAAGGACCCCAAATGGGCAGGTGACAAACCCCATGATATAAGAATATTTTTTTTGCTTAAATATTTATGGCATAAATCCTTGATTTTCCTGAATAAAATATTTATTCACAAAATTTCTGCACTCAAAATATTATTGCCATATATAGCAGAAAATTTAGAATTTCTGCCATATTTTCCTAGTCTCAACTAGGAAATTAATGAAGTGAGAAACCCTAGCTTTTTAACATAAAACGACGGCCTCCTCACACTTGCTTGTCCAACCTGTCTTCTTCTTCAATAACAGTAACTCTAGACTCGGCTGTGGCTCTCAATTTCCTGCTTGGTTGACTTTTGTCCTTGGTGTTGCATAAGATCATCAAGCAAAGGTTATTTGTCTCTACACGTTTCTTTATTATTAATTGAGATGGCTGTGACACTGTGCTGACTTTGCTTATGTTTTTTTTTTTTTTTTACTGACAGAGCTTGCTGCACGTAGCTTGCTGCTTCCGCTGGGATCTTGAATTGAGATGAATCGTTGGTAGTGGCAGAAGCAAATCTGTGGTATTAATTCATTGCCTTCCTTTGCTGCTTAGCCATCTCTCCGTCATTATCATTGTTTTTTTTTATTTACATGCCATGCCTTTATGCCATCATGAATTACCATGATTCCGTCTTCTGACAACGGTAGAGACATATATGAATCTATGATTATGATTATGCACGTGCAGCCCATAGAAACATATATACATATATATATATATATATTTTCGATCACAACAGAAAGCATGACCTTAATCATTCTTTTTTTTTTTTTTTTTTTTGATGTCTGAGTTCAGAGCACGTCTCTGTTTTTTTTTTTCTTTGTTTTGCCGACGTCATTGTTTCCTTTATTTTTTTGCCGATAAAGCTTTGAGACTCCACCATAATTCCATATACCTTTCTGACATAATTCCATGATTCATCTTTATATATATATATATATATATATATATATATATAATATGTATATGCACACATATATGCACTGGATTCCAAGCATGATTAATCTTTTCCTTTAATCCCTGATGCTGCAGCCACTTTTTTATTTGACAATATATGCACGTTGTTCACATGGACCCCTCACCCTTCTTTTCTCATGATACCGCTTTTTCTGTCTTTTTTGTTTTTTTTTTTTTTTTTTGCGTACTTCCCTTTGAGAAATCACACTCCTTTCTGTTCTGACAATATATATATATATATATATATATAAATAAGCATTAATCACACACTCAGACATATATGCATGTGCAGCACTGCAGCCCCTGGAATTTCTCTTCACATCGTACATGTAAACTTGCAGAGGCATGATTAATTGCTCATTCATGTTCACAGAATGAATTTTTTTTTTCATATCACACAATATATGTGTACTCTAACAATTGCTTTAAATATTTTTTTCTCTTTGTTCAGAATTGTGGTGACAATTGAAGAACGCCAGCTTGCTTCTTTATTCGCGGCTTGTTGTTGCTAATTTCTTGTCTTGGGCTCCGCAAATCATTGAGACTAAGGTATGGCTTTCGGTCCCTTTTTATTATTATTGTTATAACCTGTCTTAATCGATCCTTGTTCAATTGCATGTCCATATGTTCTGACAATATATATAAATATATGCCCCCATGTGCATGATTGCATGATTCATGCTTACCTTTTGACATATGTATATATAGATTACATGCACGTGTAAGTTTTTTTTTTTTTTTTTCTCTGGTTCCAAAGCATGATTCTCTTTTTTTTTTTACATGCGTTCTGAAAGTGATTTGAAATATATATATTTTCCTCTTTCTTTTTCAGGACTTAGGTGATAATTGAAGAACGCGGACGTCCTAAACGCTTGGATTCCTCCACATTTGTGCGTGGTAGGGTCCACTGAAAGCGGTTAGGCTTCGCGTATTTGGCGGCCCACGGAGAGAAGAACGCGGACGTCCTAAACGCTTGGATTCCTCCACATTTGTGCGTGGTAGGGTCCACCAAAAGCGGTTAGGCTTCGCGTATTTGGCGGCCCACGGAGAGAAGAACGCGGACGTCCTAAACGCTTGGATTCCTCCACATTTGTGCGTGGTAGGGTCCACCAAAAGCGGTTAGGCTTTGCGTATTTGGCGGCCCACGGAGAGAAGAACGCGGACGTCCTAAACGCTTGGATTCCTCCACATTTGTGCATGGTAGGGTCCACCAAAAGCGATTAGGCTTCGCGTACATCGTCAGGCACTTGCGATCGCGCTTTCCGTCCTTTCGTGGCCATGGCCTTCTTCAAGTGCTTCAAGAAAGGGACAGTCACAATCCTCGAGGATCCGGAGGACGCTCAAAGTGACGGCACTACTCTGCAAGTGCACCCATCGTTGACTGGGCCTCAAGCAATCGATGTCCCTCCTTATGACCCTTCAGCACACATCCTCCAGTGGACTCATGTGGTACCTCGCCAGCTGGCTATGTTTCGACAACCGAGATCTGGAAGAGACCAACAAAACTCGCATGTACTGTTGCTGAAGTCCTCGCATCATGATCAGAACACTCCTCAGACCCCATTCACACTTCTCAACGATCGCATATGCAATAGTTCAGTGCAGTGGAGCAATGCATTTCGAGCAAATGGCGGGTTTTCTTACACAGAGTTCTACTGGGAATGGGTAGAAGATATTTTAAGCAGGAATGGCAAGCTTATCCGGGAGACTGGCCTCTATCGAGCTATATTCGCCTCACTGTTCAGCTATGACCGTGTTGCACCTGTCATACGGGCCTTCTGCGCATACTGGTGCCCTGCGACGAATACCCTCCACACATCTAGAGGAGAAATGTCCATCTCCCTCTGGGATTTGGACCAACTCGGAGGTTTGCCCATTGTTGGACGGTTTTATGATGAGGTGGTTCCAACTGCTGAAGAGCTTTCTGCAACGAGCAAAGGGAGTCAACAAAGCTGCCGCTATTTGTTTCTCGCCTACCATAAGCTTTGCAAGGAAGGTCAAGGGCAGAAAGTGAAGATAACCTCATGGATACGATATTGGTATAGAGGAGCTTTGCGCTATAAGAGGCCTCCGAACAAAAGCCAAAGGAACAAAAGAGATCCGCCCCAAGATGCGTTTAATCCATCTGGCAAGATCCCCGAGATCCGACAACGAACTTCTGCAGACCGCGCAACATTTGATGACTTAGGCATGGAGGGTGAAGACATAGAGCCCACCTATTTGGCTGCCTTTCTTGCTTGTTGGTTGTGCCTGTTTATTTTACCTAGAGACGACACTGGTTTGATTCGTCCGGGAGTTTTCAAAGTTGCAAGCAAAATGTCACAGGGTGTACAATTTTGCCTAGCGGTACCAGTACTGGCCAGCATCTATCAAGGTTTGAACGAGATTTCTGTTTCCAGCGATCCAGGTAATTGCTCGGCTGCTCTTCCTTTTCATTATATTTATGCATGGATAGCAGAGTACTTCGGCACCCACTTTCAATCTCCACTTCCCAACGACCTAAGGCCCCGTATGGTCCGCTTCTCCGGTTCCTTTTCAGCTAAGAATTTTGGAGACTCACAAGCTCTTTCTTTGTTCAACTCATGTGACAATGTGAGGATGGGTGCATTTGCCAGGGTATTTTCGGAGAGTAGGGTGATTATCAACCGCGATAACATCTCCCATTTAGACCTCATATATCTCATCAGCCTTCGTTCTGGGTATCTTTCTCTCAGACAGGATAACCGACGGGTTATTCAGCCATACAGTCCACATCGATTCAGTCGACAGTTTGGTTATGTCCAAGATATTCCTGGCAGCCTTAAGAATGACATTCGCACCAGCGTATTGGCTTTGATTTATAAGCATTGGGATTCTTGCACCAGAAGGAAAACCAAGTGCGTGGTAACATTGCCTACCCAAAGTGCCGTCACAGAGTATATGGTTACCCGAGACTACGTTGATTGGTGGTCTAAAGTGTACCGTTCTACACCAGTGAAGACAACGAAAGTAGCGCCTACTAGTAGACCACCGCACAGGACTTTGAAAGCCAAAGAAGACAAGAATGTCTCCCGTGCAACACCGCCTCATCACAAAAATGTGAGTCCTTGTGAAGTTGAATGTAGCACCAACGTCCCTGTGCCTCCTAATAAGGCTTTGCCCCCGGATAGCGACCGTCAGGCTCACCCGGTCGACTTTCTAGAAGATGATGTAGACTCTTTAGATTCTCACGTCTCTTTGGTCCGTCAACTTAAACTGAAAAGACCAGCAATCCAAGAAAGAAGGCGTAGTAGGAGCAGTAGTAGCAATAATAGTGAGGTGCACTTTAAGCGTCGGAAAACTGACACCAGTCTTGGCCCTACCTATTGCGATCCCAATGCTGAGTTTACACTGAATTCTGACTTTCTTGGTGACGTTCCAATTTCTTCACAACCGATGTTGCCATATAATGAGGTAACCCCTTTTTTTGGACTTGGGTCGGATTTTTTTTTGTATGGTCTTTTTTGGAACTTGAATTGTTCTTTTCCCATCTTTTCAGGGTGCAGAGATTGATGGTCATTCACTTTGGGGGAACGATGACGCCTCTTCAGACCCTATACGTGTTCCTTCTGCAGCGGAACTTGAGGCTTACACTTTACCCACGAAAGGAAAATCCAATGCAAAGAATGACTCACAGCAAATTGACCCTACAGGTACAATTCTTAACTCTTGTGTATTTTCGTTGCACTTTAAGCCCCTTCTTTTTAACTAATGATATATGTACAGGTCCACTTACCATGGTGCATCCTCCTAAGCCTCTGAACACCATAGCCTTTTCTGAGGCCTCTCTTGGTGGAGCTGCTATTATAGATGCCAGCCAAAGACTTCGTGATATTCGTCAACAAGCTGCTACTGCAGTTTGTGAACAAATTGAAGATATGATAATGAAGCACTCCTCCAAGACCATTCTTTCCAGCAAGGGGGACACTACACCACAAAGTTAATCAGACGACAGTTCAGGAACTGTCGTCTGAGTAAAAAATGTGCTGTCGTCTAGTAGCCTGTGGTCTGATTGACTTCGCTCAGACGACAGTTCAAAACTATTGTCTGTGTTACATTCAGACGACATATATAAGCTCATAACTGTCGTCTGAAAATTACCAGACTATTTTAATTTGGATAAACTATTGTCTGTTAGACATTCAGACAACAGTTCATTTATTTTATGTTGAGCAACATTATATTAGCTCAACACTTTTAAAAGAACGATGTTGTCTGAAATGAATCTTAGACGACACTGTTGGGATACCTCTGTTGTCTGAAATGAATCTCAGACGACACTGTTGGGATACCTCTGTTGTCTGATATGAATCTCAGACGACAATGCCTCATTTTTCTCAGTTGTACCAGATGCATTAACCATAACAGTGCGAAAATGGAATATGTCATCTAACTCAATACTCAGACGACATATTTTATTGTTTTGAGTTGCATTTTATGAATCTCAGTCAACAGTTTATTGTTATATCTGATGAGTGAAATGAATCTCAAACGACATTGATTTTGTTATATCTGTTGTGTGAATGGAAGTTCAGATAACATGGGTTTTGTTGTATCTGTTGTGTGAATGGAAGTTCAGACAACATGGATTTTGTTGTATCTGTTGTGTGAATGGAAGTTCAGACAACATGGGTTTTGTTATATCTGTTGTTTCAATGCATGTTCAGACAACATGACTTATTTGCTGCGTTAAGTATGTGTTGTCTGAGTGAATCTCAGATAATAGAAATTTGACCTAATTGGCTTTGCTCAATTCATATTGCAAATATGAAATTTCATGTCCAAAACATATCCAAAATACCACATTGTCATAGATTACTGCCATCTGTTTCATACATTGCCATATCCAACAAATTTACAAAAGTGCAAATTCATATCCAGATCTTATCAGCAATCCAAACCAAAAGCAACCTCTATATAGCAAGTGTATCATATATCAAGGTTACCAAAATAAGTCCCTAAATCCAAGTGCTAACCAGCTAGATGCGATACTGGTTACATATATGTTTTAACAACAAATTTTGCCCACTCTGTTCTGACTGCATCAATATGCTGCTGCGTATATGTTGCCTTCCCTCTTCTCTCCCACTGAAATAAATTGGGTTGCACTTAGTATTGAGAAAACTATCCAAAATATATGAACCTATCAAAACAGGAAAAGTAGTCCAAAACACTTGAGCTATCCAGCAACCACAATTTCATGTGGCATATTTTCAGAGAGCAATATCAGATGACAATATTCCAGCAAACCAGTTTAAGTTGGTGAAAAATCCACAATACCATATGACAATAGTCCAATCTAATGCATTAATTAAGCAATAATTAAACACACAGTTTTAGTTACCTTGCTGAAAAAATCTAAGTTCTTATCCTCCGCTATGTCCTTCATGTATCTCATTATGAAATAGCCACAGTCTTTAGCAGTATGTTGCTCCGGAATACCCTAAAAACAGTATAAGAGGAAACCTGTGAGATGAATGAGGAAAAACAGTAAAAGCGGTACATAAGAACTGCATAGTTGCTTTAGTTGTATAAATAGAGGAAATAGTCCTCAATATATATAGATGAACAATTCAAAATTAATAAAAAAAATGTTTCATAAAACGTACCGCACAGTTTTTCCAGGTAATTGTTTTTCGACCTTGCCTTTTGACATGAGCATTATATATTTTGATGCCGCTTTAATATTAACAGAAAATTTGTGTTAAAGATCAGAATATATGCAGCTAAAAACATTATACAAAACTTGTTCAGAAAAAACAACCACTTACTTGTCCACAATGTTCTTCCACTCTCCGGTAATCAATCTTCTCTTTAATGGATCCATGAAGTAGACAGTGTCTTCTTCAACGTTTATCACAGTCAGCATCCAATGACAACTTGCAAAGCAGAAAACAACAACATTCACATTCAATATCAGATGGCAGGCAGCAAATCAATGTCAGAATGCATAATGTATCAATATCACATACCTTGAGTTATATGGCAAGAAGAAAATCTGGCGACGCTTTCCTTTTTTCATCCTATCAGCTATTGCACGGGAACGCTCGATTGGACTGCCACAGCCAATGGTGCCAATATCTGTGGGGCTAACAAATCCGACCATATCAACCATCTTTGATTTTTTCAACACACCATGCAGGTAGCTACAAATCAAAGAATGCAAATTTTAAACCATTTAGTTTCACAATCTACTTAAATTCCAACTAAATCCGCGATAAGGAGATTACCTCATATAGATGGATACGCAGCTACCCGATACTTCATTCATAGTGGCAAAGTTATAAACATCCTTCTTAGTAACAAAAGTTTTGAACGGATGTCCGAAAATCTTCTCATCAAAGCTGCAGACAATGGTCTTCCCATTTTTAAGCGTTTCTTTGACCCACATGCATACCATTTTAAGGGTTGCAGGGATGGTAGGTGGCATATTATCAATGTCCAGATCTTCCTCCTCCTCATCATCATCATTTTCTTCTGCCATTTTTCTCTTCTTCATTGTTTTACTCTTTGCTGCCATCTAGTTATGTAATAAAATAAATGGTAAAAATAATGGCCTGCTAATACCATGTTCTTTAATAGAGTTAAGGTACATTTAAATGAAGTTAAAAGCATTATTAGGATTATAAAAAAAAAAAAACATTATTAGGATTATTATTTGTTACCTTATCTGTCGGAAAAATTATCAACTCTTTAGGCCAAGCTACATATGTCCCAATAGCATCACGAACAGTCAAGATTTCATCTTTGATTGGGAATGGAAGCAAAGCTGAATCCACTACAGAGCGTAGAATTGACACACGCATGTTCCCCTCACCCAACGGAACACCATGGATCAGCTGGCTTTTGCACTCCTCATTGACTTCTACAATTGTTGCAACTGCTACAACATTATGAATTGAACCTAAAGCCAATTCACACTGTTTCCCAATTGGCTGTGCCTAAAAAATGGCAGAATATATATGTCAACGTGAGACGCCAAAAGATTTCCAATGTTTAATAATATGTTTCAGTTTATAACCAACAAAACACACAATTTACCTCAAAAACCATAATCATTTCAATGTAGAAACTGTGGGAATTACCTGACATTCACCATTTTGGATCTCCAAATCTTCAACCACTGGTACTTCTACATTTTGCTCATTCTTCTCTTCTGCTTTCAAGTTGACTGCATCAACAGTATTCACATCTTTCCCATAACCCTCAACATGCTGAACATGCTCCACATGCTCTAAATTCAAAGATTTTCTGACATTAATATTAATCAAGTTTTCATTACACTTGACACTCTTCTCTAGCAGATTTGAACAACTTCCTTGTCCAGAAGCAACTTGCTTGTCAACAGTGGAAACTTTGGGGGAATCAGTTTCTTCATCCTTCCCGTTGATCTTTGTTTCTATCTTCCTAAGCCTCTCCTCCCAAATAGCCCGTTCTTCTGCCAATATTTTCTCCCTCTCTTGTTCCATTATCTTTTGAACGCTCAACCTCACAGTTGCTTCAACACTTTCCTTTCGGCGTTTAGGGAGGTGAAAGTATGTAGCTTGCTTCACATTTGCTCCTACTCCTCTTATTTTTCCAGCATGTTCTGGATTCCCCAATGCCAAAGTCAGCACATCAACTGCACCACAAGTGCTTAACTCTCCCTTAGCCTCTTTTTTCTTCAAATCAGCCTAAAACATATTATATGTGAGTGAGGGATCGATAGATAGATAGAGGTAGTGATGTTGTAAAGTTACATTAAAAATGCTGCGATAAATAAAGTGCAAACTTACAATTTTTTGTGCCTTCTCCTCTATTGAAGGATATTTAAAACTACCATTCTTATCTTGACGTGCTTTGATCCACATCGTTGCACGATCAAGAGAAGATTCTTCCATTGTTGCAGACTACAAAAATTAATTAACTAAATATGTAAACCAATCTACATTTACATATACAAATCAGATGTGCTGAAACCTAGAAAATTAAAGTTCAATGCTTACCAATTCTTCCTCCAATCCAGCATATCCTTTACGCGACATCCGATGAGGATACTTATTTAAAGCCCTTTTTCCTTTTTGTTTCTCATGCAGTTCCTACATAACATAATCATTTCAGTGCATGCTTAACTTCAAAGTATCAATGCAAAGAAACAAAACATGTAGACACAAGTTATTAGTTATCTTACCAAGAATTTGTCAGATAGCCTATCTTTTACAAAAATCTCCCAGTCAAGTTGATTAATGAAAAGATAGTCTTCCGGACGAGAGTCGATTGCTTCTGGGTTATCTCTATATGGGAGAATGTAGCGGGTGGTCAAATGGCTCTTGAATTCTCTCCATTTTGCTCCTGCTGAGGTTAACACCATCTGTTTATGCTCTGGATACAACAAAAATGCCAACTACATACAGCAGAAATCAACATATAAGCACATGAACCTTTTAGCATGCATATATGATATTCAACATAACAAAAACCAAAAGAACAAAGAAATGCCAGATCTTATACCTTTATGCTTTCCCATATTTTGTTTTTGTCTTCCATTAACACATCTTTCCATGATGGTATCGAGATTGGAATCTTCTTGCGAGCTAAAACTCCAATATATGACTGCATCTCTTTTCCGGCTTTTCCTATGGGTTGCCCTTTCTGGTTAAACTGTACCGTCATTCTCTTTCCAACAATTTTCCGCCTAACAATGCGACACATTGTTACACAGCCTCGTTTAAGCAATCTTAGTCCTGCTCTTCTCACAATTGTTGAAGATTTACTTCGTCGTTTCACTGACAACTTTGATGCAGTTTTTTTTGAAGCCTTTGTTCCCCTTGATGATGATCCATTTGATTGCTTAGTATTAGTAGATTTGCTTGTCCTTCTCAGCTGGATTTCCCTCATTCTTTTTGCCATTGCTAGTGCTTGAGAGGAAGCTTTTCGAGTCGAAGGTGCCATTATCTGCAAGTGGGGGCATCAGCCGGATGGCGCATAAACTCATCCTTCCTCCTTTCATTCGCATGCCAAGTTAGGTTTTTAGAAGTTTTTGTCGATTGAAACATGCGTTTGAAACGTGGGATTGGGGGAAAATACCACAACACCTTCCCGGGTACCCCTTGCTTCTCGATGTTATCTTTGCCCAATTTCCACCTTGACTCCCCACATGTAGGACAACTAGTAACATCAGCATATTGTCCTCTGTATAAAATGCAGTCATTAGGACATGCATGAATCTTTTTATAGTCCATTCCTAATGTAGCCAAAGACTTCTTGGCCTCATAATGCGAACCAGGTATCTCATTACCTTCAGGGAGAAACATTCCGATCATGATCAACATGTCAGAATAACACACATCGGACATTCCATGTTTTGCTTTAAGGTTATAAGTTTGTACAAGTGCATTTAATTTTGTGTACTTGGTACAACCGGGATACAAAGGTTTATTTCCATCCTCGACTAATCTCATGAAGTCATTCGATTCTACGGAATACTGCTCATCCTCACCACTTTCAAAAAACTCCTCATCCTCACTAGCTCCCTTTTCTCCCTGATCTCCCAACCCTATATTATCTGCTGCATCTCCATCTTCTACCATATTTATAGTAGCTTCGGATACCTCTTCATTAGCATTCACCGTTGCCCTAGATGGTTCCCCGTGCCATACCCAATCTTTGTAACTCTCATCTACACCATTAAAATATAGATGATCTTTTATGACCCTAGCCGAAAACATCCCATCTATGCTACCACATTTTGCACAGGGACAACTGATATTATTTACATCAGTAGCATTCTCTACAGCAAACCTAAGAAATTCCTCAACACCTAGCTGATATGTGAGTGATCTTCTATCAGCATGCATCCAAGACTTATCCATTCTAAAAACAAAACATATTCAAGTTCAAACAACTTAGAAAAGCATTTTCCTATGTATCAACACAATGCAGCTACTTTAAAAGAAGGAAGCCAATTCAAATCAGATGTAACAACTTCTAAGTATGTTTTCATATTCCAGAAAAACATAAAGAACTTGCATTAATTAGCAGAATAAAACATATTCTCTCCCACTGTCCAAATGTAAACCATTTATAGAATTAACATCCCTAAGCAATAAGCATTAATGTGTGGCATATATACATCACATAACTCAAAAGCACAACCAGCAAACCACAAGGCATATATACATCACATAACTCACATACACAACCAGCAAACTACAAGGCATGAGTCCAATTTATAAGGTCATGTTCAAAGAAGAAACAAAGAGACATACCTTAAGGAAAGCAAGCTTAATTCAGCCCAGCAACACCAGCTGACCTTCTCCAACCCTAATATCTTTATATACGAATATACCAACCAACCTTCCCTATCAAGAGCAATAGATGAACTATTAAAAAACAACTCTAGCATGAGTGGGATATGAGAATATTAAAATCTCATGCCAAACGTAATATACACAATCACAGACACAACAACAGGTAAGCAATAATTTTTATTTCCATTGTTTATATATATTTTGCAAAACTACTTGGCTGCATTATGAACACCAGTCTAAAAGCAAACTTCCAGTTTCAATTTGCTATAGAAAAGGCCAAACTAAACTTTATAACCAATACATCACATATCATCCTTAACATACTACACCCAACGGACCAAGTGTAAATTCTAGGTCCCCAACAAAATAGATGCTAGATGCCAAAGCACACAAACCAGAGGAAGCAAAAGCTGCAAAAGCTTTAGAAAGAGAACTAGCTAGGAATATTGCTTGCCTGAGTGGGTCTGCAATTAGTTTGCAAAGGAATAATTTTCGAAACACTTGCTAAACATGGATCCGCTAAACATTCTCCATTTGCAATGAAAACCAGCATGACTTGGGAGATCCCGTACCCGATTTAAGAAATCAACGATGGGGGAATCCGTCCCCCTTTTTGTTCAGATTCATAGCTTAAAGGAAATATATCAACCAATATATTAATATATATATTCTTCGTGAAACACAGAAATCAAAGACTCCCATTTAATCCAAAAAAAGAAACAAGAAATAAAAGACTCCCAGCAATTTCCATGGTTCTGAGGCCCTATTATATAATGATAAATTAAAGTTGAGTAAACCAACAGACGAGTTGGGAGGTGAATTTGAATCTGCCATGGAAATCGAAAACGTCCACTAGATCCAACGATCTCAACAGGCACAACATATATTCTACATCTTCAAGCTGGGCAGATTTGTTGTATAAATAGAAAAGAATATACCTATATCGGAGAGAGTGAGTCCTGAAGCACGTTTGACGGAGCGAGTTTGACTACAACTGGCGACCATGCAACGGATCTGCTCTGCTGATGAACCCTCGATCAGACTTCTAACCACAAGCAGGATTGTCCAAAATCACAATCTGAACAACAGTAAGGAAACAAAGGCAGGAGAGCCGCTGAGAGTGAGAGCAGAGGAAACCTCAAAGATTAAGATCGGGAGAGCCGCTGAGAGTGAGAGTGAGGTTGAGAGCGAGGGTCGATGAGGTTGAGAGGGTGAGGGGGATTAAGGGTGAGAGCGATGGTGAGGGGGATTGAGCGCGATACTAAGTCAGCGGGAGGGTGAGCGCTATTGAGGGAGGCCGAGAGCAATTTGGGAGCAGGGAGAGAGTGACCTAAAATTTTATTGAGTCAGAGGGAGGCCGAGAGCAATTTGGGAGGGAGAGTAACCTAAAATTTTAGCTAAGGGAGGGAAACACGTGTTTTCACAAAGGCTTTAGTATTTTGAGTGGGAAAAAAATAAATATAAATGAGTTTTTTTTTCGTTTTTCAGACAACAGGTATTCTTGTTAGTGTCGTCTGAAATCTCTCAAATATACCAAAGGTTCATGTGTTGGATGAGTAGATGTTAGACGACAGGTTTAAAAAATCTGTCGTCTGACTAACTCAGACGACAGAAAAAATTCATGTGTCGTCTGATGGCTGTCGTCTGATTAAGTTATTCTAGTAGTGGGAACTTGACAAGTTGATAGCTGAGCTTAGCCATTATGGGATTGATCCTTCATCCGTAAGGGGAAAAGTTGAAGGATTGTTGAATAGTGCTGACCAATACAACCTGGCACGACTTTCTTGTTCACGCAAGGCTACTCCAGGCACACGTATTCAACGTCTGGCTGACACAGAGTCAGAAATTACGAAGGTCACTTCAATTCGTCAAGCTGACTCTGATCATCGTCAATCTGCACTCAAATCTTTGGAGAAATTAAAGGAGGAGCAACAAAAATTGGAGCAAACAGTGACTTTACTAGACGAGAGACTTCTACTACAGGAGAAGAAACTTGTCGACCTAGAGAAAGAAAAGACTCAAATCCAAGAGACCCCCGAGGTGACCACTGCAGAGCTTGAGACGACAAAATCATTGCGAGATACTTTTGAGAACCACCGCAATAGCTTCAAGGGTTTGACTTGGGTGTGAAGAGCTGTTCTCCACTTTGTAGTCTATGATGATTTGTTTTCACTTTCCTTTATTACTTGTAATAAGTCAAACTTTGACAGTCATAACTTATTATGAAAATAAAGTACTTTTCAATTTATTACTTTATGAATGGTAAACAAACCCTTTATTTTTATTTTATGTGACTGAACTTGAGATTGTTATTCCCAAGCTGCCTACGTATCCTCCAAATGAAGGAATCAAGTCATCACGTAGTTCAAGGGTTTATGGATGAAGTGAATTTTTTTTTTGTTGGTCCTTTTTTTGCTTGAGCCGCCCTTTCGGGTTTTCAACTCAACGGACTCTTTTTTTTTTTTTTTTGTTGTGCCATGTGCAGTTTAGGCTCGTGCTAGCTAGGAGCGTCTTCTTACTTTCTTCAAGCATAGTACCTCTTCAGGAACTTTCCATTTATGGGGCCAATTCTCAGGCCATCTTCAGCCACAATTTTGTAGGCTCCATTGGTGTAGACTTCGCGGACTACATAAGGTCCATCCCACTTTGACTGAAACTTTGGACCAGTCTTGTGTGTCATGATGATAGGTCTGCGCACGGCAAGCACTAGGTCACCAACTTGAAAGGATCGAGGTCGAACTCCTTTGTTGAAAGCTCGTGACATTCGAGCTTGATAGCATTCCAAGTGTTGTTGCGCGTCAAGTCTCTTTTCATCTAAGGCTTCCAACTCTTGAAGGCGCAACTTGGCATTCTCTTCATCAGTCAGTCCGTCTTGCAAAGCAATCCTCAGAGATGGAATTTGTTTCTCCAAGGGTAAGACCGCTTCAACACCATATACAAGGGAGTAAGGTGTAGCTTTTGTGGGAGTTCTATATGTCGTTCTATAGGCCCAGAGCGCTTCGCCCATTCTTTCATGCCAATCCCTTTTTGTTTTGCTGACAACCTTCTTCAAAATATTACACAATGTCTTGTTGAATGCCTCAGCCAATCCGTTAGCGGGGGCATTGTACATAGAAGAAAAGTGCAGCTTGAAGTGATATTTCTCACAGAGTTTCTCCATGGCACTATTGGAAAAGTACTTGGCATTGTCTGTGATGATGCAGCGCGGAACACCATATCGTTGAATGATATTCCCTTTGATAAAGTCTACAACATTTTCTTTCTTTATTTCCCTAAGCGGCACCGCCTCTGCCCACTTTGAAAAGGAATCCGTAGCTGCTAGAATGTATGAGTGACCAGCGGAGGATTTTGGAGTTATTGGCCCAACAGCATCAAGTCCCCACACATCGAAGGGGTAGGAAGCAATTGTTGGATGCAACGGCTCTGGTGGTTGATGGATGAAGTTTGCATGAAACTGGCAAGCTTGACACCTTTGTGCATACTCCATGCAATCTTTAACCATGGTGGGCCAATAGTAACCCATCCTTTTTACTTGAAAATGGAGCTTAGGACCTGACTGGTGAGCTCCGCATACTCCTGAATGAGCTTCCTCCATAGCCTTAGCAGCTTCCTCTTTCCCCAGACATCTAAGGAGCAATCCATCGAATGATCGTCGATAAAGAGTCTCCTTGTAGTAGAAGAAGCGTGGTACTCTTCGTCTTATGTCCGAGCGTTGCTTTGGGTCATCAGAAAGCTTATTTCGCTTGAGGTAATCAATCAACGGGTATCTCCAGTCATCAACATCGATCAAGTAAACAGAGACAACATTGGAGTCTTCATGCCAAAGCTCAGAGATTGTCGGTACGACCCACCATTGGCAGACTGGAAGGTGTATGACTTCATCTTCTGACAATGACAAAGCCGCTGCTAAGTTGGCCAAAGCGTCTGCCACTTGATTTTCTTTTCTTGGCACATGCATTAGTGTGACAGCATCAAAACCCTTTAAGAGTTGCGTGGCAAGCTGAAAATAAGGAACTAAATCCTCTTTCTTCACTTCATAGATAGTTAGTAATTGATCAACTACTAACTTCGAATCTCCATACACCTCTAGATTTGAGATTTTCATTTCAGCTGCGGTTTGTAGTCCCATAATTAGCGCTTGGTACTCAGCAACATTATTGGAACATAGTTTACTAAGAGTAAAGGCATAAGGCAATATTTGCTTTTGCGGAGAAATGAAGACCACACCAGCTCCTGCCCCATCTGCCCTAGAAGACCCATCAAAGAACATTTGCCAAGCAGGGAAAACCTCTGTGTTAAAGACCTCTTCATCTGGCAAGTCATCTGAAATCTCCCAATCCGCGGGGATAGGATGGTCTGCTAGGAAATCAGCTAATGCTTGTCCTTTAACCGCTTTGGCCGGTATGTAGATGATCTCATACTGATTGAGGAGTAGCGCCCATTTTGCCATTCTCCCTGTCAAGACTGGTTGCGACATAACAAACTTGACTGGGTCAGCTCGTGCCACTAGATGCACTGTGTACGCTTGCATGTAATGTCTTAACTTTTGGATGGCGAAGACGAGAGCGAGACAGATTTTCTCTATCGGTGGATAGTTCAATTCTGGCCCTGTGAGAGTTCGACTCAAGTAATACAACGCTTTCTCCTTCCTTTCTTCATTTTCTTGGGCTAGGAGTGCTCCGAGTGATCGCTCTTGAGCAGCAATGTAGAGGATAAGCGGCTTCCCAAGGATGGGTGCACCTAACACTGGAGGGCTTGCCAAGTACTTCTTTATGCTTTCAAAGGCGTTATGGCAAGCTTCATCCCATACGAAAGGCACATCCTTCTTCAGCAGTCGACTAAAAGGCTGACAACGGCCTGCGAGGTTCGATATGAATCGTCTAATAAAGGCGAGTCGTCCTTGGAGACTTTTTAACTCGCGTAGATTTCTTGGCTCAGGCATGTCCTGAATGGCCTTAATCTTTGACTGGTCCACTTCAATGCCACGATGTTTCACAATGAATCCAAGAAACTTGCCTGAACTGACGCCAAAAGCACATTTGAGAGGATTCATCTTGAGTTGGTACTTGCGGAGTCTATCGAACACCCTTCTTAGGTCTTGTAAGTGATCTGTCCTCCTTTTTGACTTGACCACTAAATCGTCGACATAACATTCCACGTATCTGTGAAGCATGTCTCCGAAGATTTTCTGCATGGCACGTTGATATGTTGCACCAGCATTTTTCAACCCGAATGGCATAACTTTGTAGCAATAAATGCCTTTGGGAGTGCGGAATGCAGTAAGCTCTTCATCTTCTAAGGCCATCCTTATTTGATTGTATCCTGACGACCCATCCATGAATGATAAAGCTTCATGCCCTGTTGTTGCATCCACCATGAGTTCAATGATGGGCAAAGGGAAGTCGTCTTTTGGACACGCGTCATTTAAGTCGCGAAAGTCCACACATACACGGAGTTGTCCGTTCTTCTTCTTGACAGGAACAATGTTTGCAATCCACTTAGGATATTGAACCTCTCTGATGAAACCGGCAGCAATCAACTTATCAACTTCAGCTTCAATTTGAGGAAGAAGTTCTGTCCGAAAGCGTCGTTGGGTTTGCTTGATCGGTCGAGCCTCAGGTTTAACTGCGAGACGATGAACCGCTACCTTTGGGTCAAGGCCAGGCATTTCTTTGTACGTCCATGCAAAGACGTCTTTATATTCAAGCAGCAGATCATGGTATTCCTTTTCTTCTTCAGGACTCAAGGAAGCGCTCACGAAGACAGGTCTTGGATCCTCCTCAGTTCCTAAATTGAGCTCTTTAAGCTCATCGACAGTAGCTTGCCCCCCGTCTTCAAGTTCTGGAGGAGCTTCATCTACTTCATCCTCGGAATGATCATGGTCATCTTCTTCAAAAGCCTCTGCTTCTGCTATTGTGATATGATAGGCAAACTGAACAATCTCATCCTCGCCATTGCCATCAACATTACTCGTTCCAACTTGACCAGTGAGTACGATGGTGTGCTCCTTCACTTTGAGTTGTTCACTTGAGCTCACCTCTAACACAGAGCGTCGCTTCATGCGTGATGGGATGAGACTTCGGATCTCTTTGTCGTTTCCTTGGTCGTCGATCATCTTTCTCTTTTGCTTTTGTTGCTCTTTGGGTGCTTGTATCCTCTCAAGTGCCGACTTTCGAGGGACTGACTCAGATTTCTTATTTCCTTCATCGGAAGATGACAACCTATTGAACACGGAAGCTCGAGTGGTCGTTTGGGTGATACGGTTGAAAACTGAGACTCGGCTTGTTGACGTATCAACACGATCAAATACAGAAACTCGGGGCGCCAACTCATCAACTTGTTCAGGCACCGCAGCTTGAGAATTAGGACGAATACGATCAAGTGCAGAAACGCGAGAGGTAGATTTAGATTCCTGAGTCTCTTCTTCTATTACTTCGACACTAATGTGTTGAGTGCTTGCCTTTGCAACTTTTCTTCTTCCCGATATCTTGACTGGTTTGCCTGGTACAAAACCAAGACCTGCTTTAGTAGGGTCAGCTGCACATCCTTGCTCTCTCAACCTCCTTTGAGATTCATTAAGCTCATGCACCTTCTTACCAGGGATGACTTGATCACCTTCTTTGCTTGACGATCCGAAGTCATATCCAGCCTTTGCCAGCAACTTGTAAGCGTTAGGGTCAAATCCTTCCTTTGTCCTTTTGTCAGGAAGGGTACCATGTTCTGTCTTGCCTTGAATCGGTTTGACAAATCCCTTTAGCGACTGCTTGGTAGGTGTTGCGTTGCTCAACTTTGTCAACGGTATGGTTGATGTTTCTTTTAGCAACTCTACGTCCTTCTCATCTAGTTTTCGCGGACGTTCTTGCTCATTTGCCTCCACAAAAGGAGATTCCCCTTCTTTTCGCCTAGACCTTGGCACGTAACGAAGGACTGGAGCAGAGGAATTGACTTTGTTCTTTGCAGCTGTCACTTTAGTTTCTAACGAAACTTTATGTGGTTCCTCGTTGCAATTTCTTGCCATGCTGGGTTCCACTTCTTTATTACGCACTTCTACAGTCTTCCCTGTAGAGGGTACCCCAATTGGGAGAACTTCCCTTACTGTTTCATCATCCATGTAAAACTTGGAATCCGCAAAGTAAGATTCAGCTTCCGTGAATGGTTTAGTATCACCTGCTACTGTTTTTACTCCGCCATCGTAGAACTTGAAGCATTGATGAAGAGTGGAGGGGACGACACCATTTTCATGAACCCACGGTCGTCCTAACAATAAATTGTAGGAGGTCTTCGCATCGATCACGTGGAACAAAGTGTTCGACTTCAATTCTCCAATTGTCATGTCTACTCTGATCATGCCTATGGCTCTTTGCCCCCCTTGGTTGAAGCCTTGAATCATGAGACGGCTTCGAGACAACTCTTCCACATTAATGCCCAGCTGCTTCATAGTCGACCTAGGCATGATGTTTACAGCGGACCCTCCGTCTACAAGCATGCGGTTTAGCTTTTGATCTCGCATGTACCCCGTCACAAAGAGAGGTCTATTGTGCGGCTTAGAGCCTAACTGAAGGTCTTCATCCGTAAAGTGGATGGCGTCACAATCTGCAATACACGTGACGCATTCCTTCTGTTTCACCTTGTTAATCTCTACGGAGTTCTTGCCTATGTCGATCAACAACTGTACCAAAGCACATCTTGTCGATTTTGGCAATTGTAGTAGATCAGAGATGCTAAAGTGCAAGGGTAGGTCTTCTAGCTGCTTCAACACCTCGTTCTCTTCTGACTTTTGGCTCGCATTGACCGTGCTTGACTCAGCCTTGGCAGAATCCTTCGAAGTAATTTCATAGCTTGTTGTCATGTGGGCAGCTCTCACCTTTTCTTGTTCGTCGCCTCTTTTGGGAAAGACTCTTGTTGGTGAAACCACACCATGGGGTTTTTGAAAGGAAGGACTGCCCTTTCCTTTGACAAATCTCGTCCCACCTTTCTCGAGATGCTGACGACTTTCTTGTGATTGCTTGCATTTTGCTTGCGTGATAGGTAAATTTGGTGATGGGCTCTTGCGTGCCTTCCTTCGAGTGACAAGTATCCATCCCTCGTCATCGATAACTGAGTCAACTTTAGGAGTAACAACAGGTGCGAGACTTGCTTTCTGGATTGGCTTCACTTTCTCTAACTTTGAACTCATGCATGGCTTCCTCGAGAGCTGATATGGTGCTTTCATTGGAAGAGAAGGCAACGGGGCAGGCTCGAATGAACCAAACACGATGGTAGTGCAGTTTACCTCAGCAACATCGTCGACATCTAGCTCAATCCTTCCTTGCTTGGCAAGATTCATTATTAAATCTTTCAGAACAAAGCATTTCTCCACTGGGTGACTAACGAGCCGATGGTACCTGCAGTATTTCGGATCCTTAACACGATGCATTTCCTCGGGCCGCTTACATTCTGGGAGCTCTATCACCTTCTTCTCAAGTAGATCTTCCAACATGCCTGCCACGTCAGAATCTGGGAAAGGATATGTCTTTTGTTGCCATTCCTTCAACGAACGCTTTGTTCTGTCGTAGGTGCGAGGTGGCTCTACTTTCATAACCTCCTTATCTCGTGTAGAGATTTTGACTGGGGCAATGTTAACGGCCATCGATTCTTTTGTAGGCTTCTTCGGTGTCTTATCAAACTTGCTTCCGAAGACCTTGTCTTTTCTTTGGTCAACAATTGACTCCTTCTTCCCTTTATGGCTAGCTATACTCAACTCCATGTCGTGTGCTCGCGTAGCCAGCTCTTCAAACGTACGGGGCTTGATTCCCTGTAAAATATATAGCAAATCAAAGTGCATACCTTGGATGCACATTTCCACCGCAGATACTTCTGAGAGTCGATCTTTGCAATCGAGACTCAACGAACGCCATCTGTTGATGTAATCAATTGCACGTTCATCCTTCCATTGCTTGGCGCTAGTAAGTTCCATCATGCTCACTGTACGTCTCGTGCTATAGAAACGATTCAGGAACTCACGCTCCATCTGATCCCAACTGTCGATTGACTCAGGCTCCAGATCAGTGTACCTTTTAATGAACGTACAAACTGCTTAACAAGATGATCTCCCTCCGTTCCTGCATTGTTGCAAGTCTCGACAAAGCGGGCAATGTGTTGTTTTGGATTACCCTTCCCCTCGAATTGCTGAAACTTGGGCGGTTGGTACCCATATGGCATCCTCAAGCTATCCACTCTTTTTGTGTATGGCTTGGAGTATGTGAGAGAATCACGAGAGGTACCTCCATATTGGGCTCTAATGGAGTTGTTGATCATGTCCTGCAGCTGCTGGACGGACAAAGAACCAAGTGGACTTTCACTGTCTTTGTCATTTGTCTTTGAAGTTTCTTCCTGTTTGTCTTTGTCATTCTTGAACGGAATCCTAGCAGAATCCTCTTCATTTTGCTTCTCGAGCCTGCTCCAAAGTTGAGCAATCTGCATATCTTTTTCTTCGACGGTATTGGTGAGCTTTTGAACCGCCTCCATCAGATTAGCTACCTGCTCTTCAAGCGTAGTTGCCCCAGTCATCATGACTTGCATTGCTGAGAGGTGAGACGCACTGTCTGACGGCATCCCAGAAGTGTCATTTTCTTCAGCATTAGGACTTCCATGGTATGATCCGGTGCTTGAGTGATCATCTGAGGCAGGAGAGAACGACCGTTCCCTTGGTTTTATGTTTGGAGCTTGTCTCTCTTCACTTCGAGGGACATGCTTCCCCGCCCCTAGACTTTCTAGGGTGATGATTGGTTGGCGAGGCTTAGATGGCAAAGCCACAAATGTTGTAGGCTGAATCTTTGCCATGCTTCGAGTGACGTGACCAGATGAGCTGCTACTCGATTTCGAGGTCGTTGTCTTGGATTTGTTCTTCGAGATGACTTGAGTGTTCTTGGAAGCCATTGCTCGAACGGATTTGTTTGGAATCGTCTTACGGAGAAGGAGATGAGAGGCAAAGACGTCCCACCGGGCGTGCCAATTTGTAAACACGAAAATCTGAAAGCAAACAAGATACAGACACGTGTACAAAAATAATAATTTTATTAATTTAAGTGCGGGTTACAATCTCTGTAGATGCTCTGATTCAATCTCCGACGATGAATTTCGCTCAAGGGCTTGACGCTTGATCTTGAGTGGTATGATGATCACGAGAGTTGACACGTGACGAACGCTTTGACTTGAGGTTAGTGAGGAACCGGCTATGTGGCAGCTTGAGGGTTCTTCACACGTGCTTGGGAGGCTTCAGAGATTCTGAGAGTATTTTCTTCTCTATTTTGGCTGAAGTCATTCTCTTGATTTGAGAAGGGGTATTTATAGTATCGGCGTCTCGATGACATAGCATTAATCACATTCCGTAATTGTGTAATTAAATCAATCAGTTTTAATTGATTGATTTAATTATCTTTTATTTAAGGAATATGTCAATTAATTTCGATTTGATTTAATTTAATTGATTGATTTAATTATCTTTTATTTAAGGAATATGTCAATCAATTTCGATTTGATTTAATGCCCGATTTCAATCAGAATTTAAATAATCTAATCTGATTGATATTTGAATTTAATACTTGATTTCAATCAGAATTAAATAATTTAATCTGATCGATATTTGTATTTAATACTTGATTTTCGTCAAGATCAATCAGTTTAATACGATTAATCCGCTTTAAATGCTTTACTCGAGCAACAATCAATCAACGATAATTTGAAGATGCTTCCACGTCATTCAATCAATGGATCACTTGTGTTTTGACATGTGTCATCCTTGAAGCTCACATAATTTTGATGACATATGAGCTACGTGTGTCTTTTGTAGGACCCATGTGTCAACTAAGCTTGTTTAGTCAAAATTTCAAACATTGACCGATTTATTTAATGAATTTTATTTTCATTAAATTTCTTGTGTCTACAAGTTGCTCTACGTACAATATCTAATGAAAACCAGTCCGAGGTAATGAAATTTAAAGCCCCAGCTCATTTCAAAGGAAAGATCGCACATTACCTCATGATTCTACAGAGATATCAGTCTGATACAGACATCATTTCATCTACGCTTTCTTCATGAGGAAGATAGTTCATGGATGCACACATTGGCTCACACTTTTCTTTTACTGCATTGTTATACCAGCAAGTGTCCTAGTTCCAGAATCCACCTCATAAAGGGGATTGCCATTTACGTTCCAGCACCCATTATCATAGAGTCTGCACTCCAAGGAAATTTAGTAATAGAAATTCTTCCACATTAATGGAAAATTGTCTGAACATTTCCTAACCAAATGCAGATCCTAAAGGAAGCAGTAAATATTAAATTAAAGAGCCTAATTTGTGTGTTCATGTGTTCGTATATTGAAAAACTTCCCAGTTTGAAGTAAGAGAACTACAGATCCTATAAGCTTGGTGTGGATAATTTCCAAGTGTTGCAAAAACTGGAATATGGCAAATGCTACAGAACAAGCATTTCAATAAATAGAAGTAAAGAAATGGTCACAAACGTTTTCGTTGAAGAAAACTTAGACTCTAATCCCTTCCACAACTTCTCATCTTCCTTCTACTCCACAGCGTGCAAATCACACTCGCTCACTCATAGGCACACCGTACAGAAGAGACACATAGAAATATAGATACAGATATAGAGAGAGAGTACCGCCATTTACAGATCTGTTTTCACAGAAGCTTGCTCTTTCACTAATTTCTCTGCAAACGCAGAGAACGAACAAGAAATTGTCACAGAAATTCAAAATCACCGATGAAATCAACTAGAAAACATAGAAATTCCGATCAATCCGAACCTGCGGTGAGCTTCAAGTTTGCAAAGCTTCCCGACGAGGTCGACTCCTGCAGACGGGAAGAGTAGGCGAAGGTCTTCGGAGGTCCTCCTGAGACCGATTTGGAGAGGGACTTGAACTGATCCAAGCTCCTCATGCTCGGAAACCCTAGCTTCTGCATCTTTCGAACTCGGATTGATACACTCGATTCTCATCCATAATTCTAACCAACAATAATTTCAGTTGCTCTGTGCTTCGGGTTTTAGTGATTATTGTTTGGCTGAGGCGGCGTCAGAGGGAGAGGGATGCGGCGTCAGAGATGAGAGGCTGAGGCGGAGTCGGTGATGAGAGGCTGAGGCGGTGTCTGTGGGAGAGCGATGGTTGGTCTGTGATGAGAGCCCAGCGGCGTCAGAGGGAGAGTAGAGATGGGATAGAGATGAAAATGAAGCAGTCTGAGATCTCATCTCGAAGGGGTAATGGCAATCCGTAATTGCATCACCAAGGAAGGATAGACTCCGTCATTTAGAAAGATTCATTTAGCTACAGTAATCTCCGCTACAGTACGCTGCTGGCTTCTGGCTTCTGAAAGCAGGGGTCAGGCAGCTTTTCCTTTTCGAGAGAAGTTGCAGTGGCTTTATAGATATTGCAAGAGAGTTAGATATTGGCTTCAAACGACCAATCCGATGTGGAGTCAAATGCAGACAGCCAGACACTACTACTTCCCTTAGGCAGTTTTCAGTTTTGCAAGATCATTGACTATTCTAAAGTTGGAAAGTATGAGATTCAAGGACAAGTTTGAGCCTTGTTTGAAAACTTTGGCTTTCCAGTTTGTGAAGTTTATGAGTAACCTCTCCTTCTCACATTTGATCTCGGGATTCCCTTCACTTGAAAATTTGTCATTGGCTTCATGTAGTGGCTTGGACATTATACTTTCTAGTTCGACCCTCAAATCATTGAAAATTTGCTTCTGCAACATCAAAATCAAAGTTGAAGCATCGAATCTTGAAGTTTTCAGATTCATTGATTAGAGTTTCATGTTCTTACACATGAGCAATGAGGACTTCAACATTGAATCTTGTCGGAAACTGAAGAATCTGGAGTTTGTTAGATCAAGATTTGCTTACGGATGGTTTGAAGGACTCGATTCAAATTTCCACTGCTCGAGGGCTTGATTTTACATTATTGCGTGCCCTTGGAATCTATCAATGTGGTTAGTCGAAGCTTGCGACGGTTTTCCTTCTGTCATTATGGAAATAGTTTGACCACCTTTTCCATCAAGGCTCCAAACCTATCGGAGGGGGGCCCACCTATCTATGGAATATGTTTCGTATAGAATGGTTGATTGGAAACTTTGATTACTGTGTGAGAAGATGGAGTTGCATGCTATTGATGACAAGGTATGTATCTACTTCTTCTTTCTTTAGTTTTTTTTTTTTTCTTAATTGTTTAAGGATAAAGGATTCGAGAGAGATTGATGAGAGAATTGTGTATTTCATTATTGAGAATATGAGCCCTAATATATAGAGATTACAAGGTACTTGTTCTAATGTTACAAGGAAAACTATTCTGAATAGGACTAGGAATTCTAAAACTTTCTCTCCTGTTACAAACATGAAACTAATCCTAATTTGATAAGGCACACAAAGTCGATTTCCTTCAGCACTCCCCCTTGTGCCGCTCAAACTTGGTGGTGACGCTTCATCCGTTGCCTCGTTAAAAACCTTGCTTGAGTGAAAAGCCCTGTGGGACAAAAACAAGCTCAAGGAGGAGAAAAAGAGTACAACACGTCCTTCACTCTTCGAGATCGAACATGTAGATATCATGACTCCCCCTGATGTCGATATCTCCCCCTGATTGCTACAATCATAGGAGTTCAGATAACTTGCTTAATCCGATGCTCTTCACATGTTTCTCGAAGGTAGATTTTGGTAACGACTTAGTGAATAAGTCCGCTACATTATCCTCTGATCGGATTTGATTCACTTCAATCTTTAGAAGTGATTGTTGTTGCCGATTATAAAAGAACTTAGGCGATATATGCTTGGTGTTGTCACCTTTTATGAAACCTAAATTCATTTGCTCAATACAAGCTGCATTATCCTCATAAATACATGTAGGTTCATCCATGGTAGACTTCAAACCACAACTTCCTCGAATATGTCTAATTACAGCCCTTAGCCATATGCATTCGCGCACAGCTTCATGTAGAGCAATAATCTCTGCATGATTTGAGGAAGTAGCAACAAATATCTGTTTTGTAGACCTCCAAGATATCGCAGTGCTTCCTATGGTAAAGACATAACCAGTTTAGGAGGACTTTTGTGAGGGTTAGAGAAGTATCATGCATCAGCAAAACCCATCAAAACATCATTGTCGTTTTCATGTAAGAGAGGTGGGTTAGGCCGGCTACCCTTAGTGGTCGCGGCGGCGGTGGCAGCAATATGGCCTGCTATGGTGTTATGGTGGACAGCGGCACCAGGCCTAATGGGGTCCAATCCCATTCTTCCGTCATTCCTCTTCTCTTTGTAAGGATAAAATAGGCCCATATCTATCGTACCTCTTAGGTATCGAAAGATTGTCTTTACACTAATCCAATGGCGACATGTTGGCGCAGAACTATGGCTAGCTAACAAGTTCACTGCGAATGAGATGTCCGGTCTTATGCATTGAGCTAAGTACAATAATGCTCTTATTGCACTTAAATAGGGCACTTCAGCCTCTAATAATTTTTCGTCATCATCCTTTGGACGAAACAGATCTTTTCCGGACTAAAGACTACAGCCAATCATGGGAGTACTCATAGGCTTTGCATTATCTTCATTAAAACTCCTTAGGATTTTCTGAGTATATGCAGATTGATGGATTAAAATCCCATCACTATGGTGCTCGAGTTCTAAACCGAGACAAAACCGTGTTTTCCCAAGATCTTTCATCTCAAATTCGGATTTCAAATATTTAGCAGTTTCTTTTAACTCATCTAGAGTTCCAATTAGGTTCATGTCATCGACATAAACTGCTACGATTGGAAATCCGAAACTTGTTCTTTTAATGAACACGCATGGGCATAGTTCATTATTAATATATCTCTTCCCAATCAAATAGTCACTTAGACGGTTATACCACATCCGTCCGGATTGTTTTAATCCATATAGTGAGCGTTTTAATCTTATCAAAAACTCACTCCGTGGTTTAGAGCCACTTAACTTGGGTAATTGAAGTCTGTCTGGGACCTTCATATATATCTCTGAATCTAGATCCCCATAGAGATATGCTATAACCACATCCATAAGCTGCATGTCAAGTTTTTTCTAAAACTACTAAATTGACAAGGTAGCAGAACGTTATAACGTCCATTACGGGAGAATACGTCTCCTCATAGTTGATTCTAGGGAGTTGTGAGAAACCTTGCGCTACGAGGCGGGCTTCATATCTAACCATCTCATATTTCTCATTACGTTTTCTAACAAAGACCCATTTATGGCCAACAGGTTTTACATCTGGGGGTGTCTGCATTATAGGCCCAAATACCTGTCTCTTTGCTAGTGAATCTAATTCAGCCTGGATTGCATATTTCCATTTAGGCCAATCCGCTCTTCGTTGACATTCTTCGACAGAGCGAGGTTCAATATCATCATATTCTATAATTCCTTTTGCAACATGATATGCAAATGCATCATCAATAGTCATAGAATTTCTATACATCATCTCATGTACACTAGTGTAATTCATGGAGATCTCTCTATTCTTTGGAATTGGTTCTGACATTAGAGCGTCCTCCAATGATGTCTCTTGAACATAACCATAATCCGGAATATTCTCATGAGATGGATTATTTGTATCGATGATTAATGGATTATTTTGTGCCAAACTCGCTTTCTTCCTTGGGCGAGAATCCATCGAACCTATAGGCCTCCCGCACTTCCTGGCAGGAGCCGTGGCCTAGCCACAACATCACCAAGGAAGGGGACGTTGGCGCCATTCTCAGGTACTCTTGAGGTGGTGTCATGTCCTCTAATTTCAGGAACATCAATCCTTGCAGGCATGTTTGCAGCAGGTATGTGTGATCTCGTCACTTTAGCGATATCAGAAAACACATCAGGCATCGATTTTGCTACGTTATGAAGATTGAGAATTCTCTGCACTTCAATTTCAGACTGTGCGGTTCGGATATCAAGATGAGACATAGTGGGGACAGACCACGACAATTCCTGTCGTTCCTGTTGAATATTTATGTTCTTATTTCCCCCTAACGACGGGAAGACTGTCTCATCAAAGTGACAATCAGCAAATGTAGCTGTAAAGAGATCGCCTGTCAAGGGTTCCAAGTAGCGGACAATCGTTGGAGAATCATATCCAACATAAATGCCTAATCGTCATTGATGACCCATTTTGGTGCGCTGTGGCGGCGTAATTGGCACATAAACTGCACACCCAAATATGCGTAAGTGTGAGACATTAGGCTCATACCCAGTCACCATCTAGGACGCAGAAAAAGGGTTGATTGGCAGTGGGCCTCAAACGAATAAGCACAGCTGCATGCAATATTACATAGCCCCAAACAGAAATAGGGAGATTGGTGCGCATAACTAATGCTCTAGCGACCATTTGTAGTCTTTTAATGGTGGCTTCTGTTAGACAATTTTGGATGTGAACATGAGGAACAGGATGTTTAACTTCAATCCCAATGGACATGCAATAATCATCACACGTTTTTTATGTAAACTCCCCAGCATTGTCTAATCTGATAGACTTAATAGGATGATCAGGATGGTGAGCCCTTAACTTAATAATTTGTGCTAGGAGTTTAGCAAATGCAGCGTTCCTTGTGGACAAAAGCATGACATGTGACCAGCGTGTCAATACATCAATCAACACCATAAAATATCTAAATGGTCCGCATGGTGGTTGAATAGGTCCACAAATATCACCTTGGATTCTTTGTAAGAATGGTATATTTTCTTTAGTGTCCTTTGCATAGGATGGTCTCAATCCTAATTTTGCTAAAGAGCAGGCTTTGCAGAACGAATGACAGGCTTTAGAAACAACCAATGAGGATTTTGGTTGAGCCATGAAGTCACAAGTGACTTTAGAAGTAGGAATTGGAGACAAAGGAGTTGTAGTGGAGTCAAAGCCACCTTTAGGCCACAAGGGGATGACAGTGCAGGCCAAGGCTGGCCGGTTTTGGGGGTGAACAATGCCGTGAGGCGCAGGGGCTCCTTCGGGGTCCAAAATCTGACTTTTACGTCTTTGCGTTCTGAAAAATGGATGTCCATGTGAAGTCTTTAAGACACAGATCATCATGTCACGACCTGAATATCCCACATGGTCATGCCAAAGCCTATATGTGTCGGAATCCCATAAATCATCTCTCATAACATGATTGGATTCAATTATTCTAATAGTGGTTGCATACAACCAACTAGATCAACACATAAGTTTCTCTAAGACTCTTTTATGTCTGTAGTCATTAGAGGTGATGCAAAGGAACTCTTGTCCATTCTCACAATGTGTTTCCACATAAAAACCATTGGCTCTTATCTTTGAAGCTCAATAGGGTTCTTCCTGCCCTAAGAGCATAAAGAGCTTCGGTGGCATTTAAAATTGTGCCATTTGGCAACATAAATTGGGTTGGCCCTCTAACATGAATCAATTGAGATAATCCAGCCATCGTAGTCACAGAAGATCGAGTAGGCGTCATCCATAGAGATAGTTGCCTATTTCGAAGGATGGTATGTGTAGTCGCACTATCCACGAGGCATTCTAGCTCTCCGGGAAACATACTGAAAAATAATAAAGTTTAAAATTAAAATATGTCCAAGACATGGAATAAAATAAACCGATACTTTATAATAATAGCCAATGATTACATCAAAGTTTCGTGACCATAATCTAATCCAAAAATAAAAATCAAATTTTAGACACATTGTAGTCACTCAATCGTTTGGTAATTTCAATTTGGTTTTGACCAGGTAAGGTAAGACGAGATTTTGGTGGAGCATTGCTCACTTTTAAAACCGTTCTCTCAGTTCAAACCTTTCCTAGACATCACAATTACTTTTGAGTACGCCTAGTGAGAAAGAGTTAATACAATAACTCATTTTATTGATTAAGGCATAGTTGCCATTACATAATTCTTGGAAAAATAAAAGACTATTTTAATTCAAAACTTGAGGCATTTTGTCTTCATCGCTTATTTAAAGTCTTTGTGAACTCGATGTCTTGATCACCATGATGCAACTACCTTCGTAGGTACATTGGAAATTCAGGTCCATTGATCAAACGTTCTATATTAGAAATAGACACCATAAAGAGGATTCTCTCTTGATTGAACCACATTGGCGCAATATGCATAGTCCCTAGGACTGATGGCATTGGAAAATGATAACCATGGCCAACATTAGCTCCATGGTTTCTAACCCTTCGTCCCTCAAAATCACGCCTCCTACGGTCGTGTGATTGTCGCCTTAGGCGATTACCTTCATGAGCATTTCGATCGTATGGATCATGACGTCGATGGCGACTTTCTCTAGCCATAGGACGATGCTCTTGATGGCTATCTTGAAGCCTATCAATTTTTCTTTTCACAAGCTCGTTGCCATGTCTTTCAGCAGTGGCCATAGCTTCAATAAGCTGATGAAAACTTGTGATCCGTCTTGCATTTACATGAGTCCGAAATAAATCAGAGGACCTCATAGCATAGAAGGGGAAGGTATTGAGGGTTTTCTCAATCAATTGGTCTTCTATGATTGTCTTTCCACATAGACGCATCATTGCTCTGATGCGGAGAGCTTCCGAATAAAATTGCATGACTGTGTCAAATTCAGAGAAGCGAAAATTTTTCCATTCTGCGTCTGTATTTGGAAGGATGGAGTCACGAACATTGCCATATCGTTCGCGAAGCGCTTGCCAAAGCTTTATAGCGCTATCCTCATTTATGAACTCAAACTGGAGGTCACTATCCATGTGACATTTCATGAAGGCAAGTGCCTTGGAATTATCTTTCTCAGTTTGAGGGTTTGGAGCTGTTTCTATAGGACAAAGCTCTTGGATAGTATGCAATAAATCACCGGAAATAAGGTGGATCTCGACATCAATGATCCATATTAAGTACCTTTTGCCTGCATAATCTAATGGAACAAAATTGAGTTTGTTCGTGTTTGACATCCTGAAAGATGAAACAACACTACTAGAATTATGCTCATAGACATCATGACAATTAAATCGGTGAGAAATACACGCGATGTAAAACAATGTCATTAACATCGATTCCTCAAAAACCGATTTCTATGCATATTACTAACATCGGTTTTGAAATTAGCCGGTGACAAAACTTTTGTTTGAATTTTGAGAAAAACGCTGAGCGGCTAAGTTAAAATTTTTTAAAGAAGCGCGGGGGAGGAAAATGAGATTCCCACACTTAGACATATTTGGACTAACATTGACTTCAGCTAGCCCTAACACTATTCGACCAAACCTCCATTTTCTCCTTCGTTCTCCTCCTCCGACAAAAACTGACCTCGCATTCTTCGTTCTCCGCCTCCGACCATAACCCTCCTCCTCATCTCCGTTCTCCGGCTACAATCACAACCCGACCCTCCTCGTCCTCCTCCTTTTCCGCCTCGGACCAGCTCCTCTGCTCGAAGACGGTGAAGAGAATCAACCTCTTCGTTCTCCACCTCCGACCACAACCCTCCTCCTCGTCTTCATTCTCCGGCTACAATCACAACCCGACCCGCCTCGTCCTCCTCCTTTTCCGCCTCGGACCAGCTCCTCTTCTCGAAGACGGTGAAGAGAATCAGAGATCGAGGTCGACCTTTTGGAGAAAATTTGAGCTTTTTGTCATAGGTAATTGACGAATTTGTTCAATGCATGTCTTCGAAGGATTTGTGAGTCCTTAATTCACTGATCTGATTTTGTTTCTTATTTTGCTTCCAAGGATTTGTGTTTCATCTACCGAAGCTTTGTGGGCTGCATTAGAGCTTTCTGGGCATTCATGTTCTGAGCTTTCTGGGCATTCTCCATATCTGGTTTGCTCTCTCTCGATTCTTCTCATTGTTTGTGATTGATTTTGGTGGGAAATTTTTGCACTTTTGTTGAGTTATAGGTTTTGGGTTTTGCAGAGGAGGCTTCGAACTGTGTTATCTAGTCATGAAGGTTTCTGTAGCCAGGGCTTTGATGTTACTGTACTTGAAAATGATAGTCTTGATGATGTGGGTATCCATGGTAATCATCAACTTCTGTTTTTTTTTGCTTTGCATTTTTGTTACTTTTTGGATTTTGGAATCTGGGTTATGCTGATCATGCATGTTTTTCACTTGTTTTTACTGAAGTTGGTTTTACCAATACTTTTAACTTTGTTGGATTCTGATATATTATGATACTGCTGTTTTAGGTTATTGGTATCCCTACAGGAATATATTCAGCCTTGTTGATGAGCTAGAGATTAAACCCTTCACTAACTGGACTAAGTTTGCGCAATATTCAGCTGAGGGATTGGAGGTAATCAACACCTTTTTTGTAGTGGCATTTCTTGCTTACAATGTGATTTGGATTGATTTTAAAGGCTTTGAGATGTGTTGGTACAAGCTTATCGCCCTACTCCGGGGCGCTGGTCACCGTGTCACTGCTCTGGACCTTGGTGCTTCTGGGATCAACTCCAAGCAGGTGGACGAGGTCGCTTCAATTTGGGATTATGCCAAGCCATTGATGGATTTCATGGCTTCTATTCCTCATGATGAGAAGGTCATACTGGTTGGCCATAGCTACGGTGGCCTTCCTATATCTCTAGCCATGGAGAGGTTTCCTCAGAAGATTTTGGTTGCAGTCTTTGTCACAGCCTATTTGCCTCATTACAGTTCTCCACCAGGAACTCTCATACAAGAAGTAAGAAAAAGCTGCTGTCTTTATTCCACCGCTGTTAATCTTACTCACAAATTGGCATTCTGCACTCTTATGTTACTATTTGTTTATGCTTACTCACAACTTCTGTTTTTTTTTTGCTTTGCATTTTTGTTACTTTTTGGATTTTGGAATCTGGGTTATGCTGATCATGCATGTTTTTCACTTGTTTTTACTGAAGTTGGTTTTACCAATACTTTTAACTTTGTTGGATTCTGATATATTATGATACTGCTGTTTTAGGTTATTGGTATCCCTACAGGAATATATTCAGCCTTGTTGATGAGCTAGAGATTAAACCCTTCACTAACTGGACTAAGTTTGCGCAATATTCAGCTGAGGGATTGGAGGTAATCAACACCTTTTTTGTAGTGGCATTTCTTGCTTACAATGTGATTTGGATTGATTTTAAAGGCTTTGAGATGTGTTAACACTGGCAAGAATGTTCTGCAGGTTGAATTTCCGGTATTTCGAGACCTTCCTCAGTTGCCAACTCCATTAGGAACCTTGTACTATTCACAGGTATATATTATTCGCTCACCTTCTTATGTGCCATTTCTAATTCCAGTGGAAAAGTTAGCAGCCTTTTGGTGATGAATGAGACGGTATAATGTGCATTTTGTGCAGTTTGTTCAGTTTCCGTTGGTTGATAGATTAACTTCACTTCCTTTAACGGCTGCAGGTATAGTTTCCCTTCTTGGTTTTAAACTTTCAATGCCTAATGAGCAACCAATTATTTGTTGAAGGATATTGTATAAAATCCTAGTGAATTCTGTTACTCATATATCTTCTATCAAAATGTTACTCAATTGTTTTATTTGGAAAGGCAAAAACTGATTGCGGCGTAGAGTTGCTTGTAGTGTGTGTTGAGGAAATTTTTGAAGGCATTTCATCTAATTCTTGTGAGTCATGCACTTCCCAACTCATAAGTGCATATTCTTTGCAGTAATCGACTTTGACAATACTGATACTGCCTGGAGAAAATATGACTCAAGTAAGGATCTCTATCACTAGAAGTAAGTTTCAGCATTTGGGTTAATAATTATCACATATGTCTGAATAAACAGAAGTTATTAAGAGGTTTTACTGGTAGTTATTTCAAGGGAGCTCTTTACGCAGTTTGGCTGCTCACAAAAGCTTTATCAGAAAGTCCTAGCACCATTGCTTCAAGTGGGTCTGTTTGCACCAGCAGAACAATGTAGTGCTGCTGCTACTCTGGGCTTGCTATCCTACATCCTTGCTTACCAGGTTTGATAGTTTTCTTAAGTGTTCAGAATTATTTATAAAGCTCTCACATACTATTAGTATTATCTTAGTGGAGGCTGACTAATAGTCATAGGAGTCCATAATGAGTTTTTGACATCAAATTCTACCATCTTTGGAAAATAAAGACCGCAGCAAACTATCACTCTTGGAAAAAAAAAAAAATTCATGACTCTCATAAAGTATCCTCTCTGAAGTCCTATGATATATTCCTTATTCCAAATACCACACAAGTCTCTACTTTACCTGTACAGGATTTCCCCATAATGAGATTTCTAGTACACTTAGCATGGCATTATCACGTCTTTTTTGTTATTGTAATAATTGTATTAAATAAGTCCAATCACTTGTCACTTTTCAATTGTATCTTCTCCTTCCTGATAAATGTAATCGTATATTTTTTTTCAGAAAGATTTTGATCTAGTGTTGTGTCGTGGAACAACTAGGGAAAAGATCTTTAAGCCGTGGATGGAGTCTATGACAACCAAAGGTTGCAAGTTTGAGAAAGGTCTAAGTGTAACAGACCTTTTGTTTAATGAGGAAACTGGCTGTATTTCTGAAGTAGTTTGTGGCAAAGAAATGTATAGTGCTGACGCAGTTGTCCTAGCTGTTGGAATCTCCACGCTTCATAAACTTAATGAAAATAGGTATTTTGTTATTGAATCTCAGAATGTTTTATGCAAATAGCTGTGATCCAATGTTTATTAGAAATCAGGATTTTTTTTTATTGAAATCAAATCAGTTAGTATTACAAGACAGAATAGTGTTACATTTACAGTGAAACTAGGTTCGTCCTGACTATCATTCACATAGGGAAGTCCACAGATACTAGTTTTAGAGCTCATTTCATGTATAAGACTGTGAAGTGCATGTTAGATCTTAAATTAACCCTAGCTATTCCTGCTATTTCTACCTTAATTGGCAGTACTTGAGTTCTGTATAGTGCAGTGTTGTGCACGAGGGAGGAATTTGTCAAGGTCTCGAACCTGGCTACCATCGATGTACTCTCCATTAAGCTCTGGGTCGATAGGAAGGTGAGTAGAGGAAGTTTAATTTTTAATTTTAACATCACTATCTAGCTTGTCTAAATGACTCTTCTCTACATTTTAACCTTTTCTCCTAATGTGAACTGGGGAATTTTACGAGATTCCTATGAGCCAAACGAAACTGAGCATGTCCTTTGATTCTAGCTTTTATTTCTACCATGCTTTAGATTTCAATTATGGTTCTAATACCTACTACATGTACACTTATTGCAAGCTTGGAATATTGCTGGAAGAGTTCCGGATGAAAACCTTGATATTGATGATTGGATTTCTTCAGAAGAGCCATCGGATATCTACATTTTCGGGTCAGTACTTTCTATCTTCCTTTTCATAATCAACCTAGGCACATACTTTCAGTACTTTTGATCCCAGAAAGGTATAGTTAAGTTAACCAACAGATTGTGTTATGGATGCTAGGATAGGAATGTCTTGTAAGGTCAATGTCTTTTTGTCTTTCCTTTTTCCTTTCCTTTCTTTCCTTCTGTTTTTCTTGTTATAGCTAATTGTTCATTTCATTTCATTTTATTTGCAGGTGAAAACAGAAGAACAAATGGGATATAAGTATGGCGAGGCTTGCTTTCGTTTATATTTCTAGTATTATGTACCATTTAGACTTAAATTTTTGTTTTATTTCGACATGTTATGCATAGAAATACTTGGGATGTTGTTATGTACTTTGAGCATCAATATTAATCAAAATTTATTTACTTACGATATGTATTCTCATTAGATTTCCTAGCAATAGTTACAAGTCAGTTTATAACTATAAAAATGAAGTCATATAAGAACTAATACATCAGTTCTAAAAGAAAAAATTGATGTTCCATTAGCCAGTGGATAACAAAATATTAAGTAAGAAATGATGTAACACAATCTAATGAACATCGACTTATTAAGTAAGAAACGATGTAAAACAACGCAATGGACATCGACTTATTAAGTAAGAAACGATGTAAAACAACGCAATGGACATCGACTTATTAAGTAAGAAACGATGTAAAACAACGCAATGGACATCGATTTATTAAATGAAAAACGATGTCTAGTATAAGTATAAACATCGGTGTCAACCTCAAAAACTGATGTTTAATATAAGTTTGGACATCACTTCGTAAAAGGAAACGATGTTTAACATAATAATGAACATCGGTCAAGTAATACAAAAGAATGTAGATTCAATCTTAAATAGTGTGATATATGGCAAGTACCCGTAAAGTTTATAAACAGCAGGCAAATTTCAAAAATACCGATGTGTAAGAATATATTACACATCGTTTCTAGAGTGAGTAACGATGTTAAAATGAATACTAGTGCTATTGGACCTATATTTCGTTAAGCATTAAATGCATAAATATGAAGGTTTAACAATATCTAAAAACACCAATTTGTGATCATAATAGCAGTTTAACATCGATTATAGAATCTAATCCGATGTTTATTGTAGTATGGGACATCGGTTTTTAACCGATGTCTATTTTTTGGCGATCTTTTACATCACCCACTAACACATGTGTACAATTTTTTTTTACATCGGTTTCTGGCCAATGTATATGAGAAAAATTCTAGTAGTGCAAGAACAAGTTAGTTTCGGAGTCAATGCTTCCACAAAAACTAATATAAGTAAGATTTCCGAGCTATGCTACCAAGAAATTGATTTCCAACAATAATTGGATTAGACCGAAACAATGATGTTTATATGGTCATAAATCGATGCTTACAGACATTCTTAGTCCGAAGTCTTACAAACACTCTTAGTTCGTTAATAGCTTGAATCCCCACGATTCCGCTTTCTCAATAATCGAACCCACGTTATAAGAAAGGTGGGATGAAGAAGAACGGAGGTTGCAAGTCCCAGAGGAAAAAGAAGAAGAAAAATAAATTTCAAAAGTGGGAACTTTAATGTAAATACTTTCTTGTTATTTTGTAGCTTGAAAACCTTGAAATCTTGTACTTGGAAGTGATGTAGGTCGAGTTGGGAGGATTAGGTAGGCTCGGTGATGTATAGCAGCTGTGAAGATGGGTTATTTGCTTGGGCTGCCGAAGATAGGAAGGTTGGGGATGGCTTCTTGGTGCACGGGGGCTAGTGATGCTAGCAGTGCTAGCTGTGTTGCCACAAGGCTGCAGGGGCAGCAGTGCAGTGGTGCAGAGCTGCAAGCGCACGGGCGCTCAGGCGGGCAGCAGCGAGCGCGGTCGGTGGCAGCTGGCGTGCGGCAGGTGCTGCAGGTGGTCGGGCTAGCGCTGGCTAGGTGCAGCGATGATGAAGAAAATTTTTGGGTTTTTTTATTTTTTTGTTTGTTTTGTAGTTAGAACTCGTGCTCATAACGTGTTTAAGGATAAAGGATTCGAGAGAGATTGATGAGAGAATTGTGTATTTCATTATTGAGAATAGGAGCCCTATATATATATAGGAATTACAAAGTATTTGTTCTAATGTTACAAGGAAAACTATTCCAAATAGGACTAGAAATTCTAAAACTTTCTCACCTATTACAAACATGAAACTAATCCTAGTTTGATAAGACACATAAAGTCGATTTCCTTCAACATTAATTACATTTTATTTTTATTTTTTTGAAATGAGGGGAACATAGCCCCATCAGATGTTATTATTCAAAGAAATATACTGCGAAGGGGACGTACTGCCTAAACCCTGAGTATTATTACACACATCCTCGAAGTGAACACCCTCAATAATAGAGGGAGTCTCTCCAATCCAAACATCATTATAACAAGAATAACTAGCAAAGTGTGCTAAACGGTGAGCAACACTATTTGCTTCACGATATATATGTCGAACTAGGATGAAAGTAAAGGCACTCATGTACTCCTTACAGTCAGCTATAAGTCGAACAATCTCTGAATAATCGGCATTAGGATTGACTAGCGCCATAGCTAAGCTAGCACAATCAGTTTCCAACTCAACTTCCGACCATCCTTCATGTATGGCAAGTAACAAACCCGCCCTATAGACTCTGCCTCCACATGCAAAGCTGAATGAGCACTAGGTAGGTTCCTCGTCATTGCTGCAACACAGACCCCATCACTATCTCTTATCACCACGCCCAGGCCATTCTGCTCAGTACCCATTTTGAAGGCAACATCCACATTGATTTTAAACCGCCCACTAGGTGGACATAACCATCTCGCCTTTGGTCTCCTACGTCCGTTTGTGGCTACAACATGCAGCTTCTGAAACTCCTCCAGATGATGGACAACCCACGTTGCCATGCATAAAGGATTAAAAAGTCCCCCGCGCCACACCATCCTATTACTCTCAGACCAGATGACCCACAAGCAAATCAAGAATAAATCAGCCCTAGGCAAGAGGTCCACCACATCCCTAAACCACCATTGCACCAAGACTCGTGACTGAGTCCTAGGGTTAATACCAACCCCACAGCCTTCCAAAAACACTCCAGCGCTTCACAATCTTTGAAGACATGCACGTCACTCTCCACACTATTATTGCAAAAAAACGCAAGATGTACTAAGAAGACACACCTTTTGTAAGAGACTCCAGTGTAGGCAGTATACCTCTCAACAATCTCCACACAAAGGTTTTCACCTTAGGAGGGACACGAGCCCTCCAAATAGCCCTCCACATCCCATTAGCGTCACTACTAGTTCCAGCTGATGATGATGATGAGGTAGTATTGTGGGAAGACATAATACGTGCCACATGGTAACCCCCTTTAACAGTGAACAAGCCCTTTTTATCATAATGCCAGATGCCAGACTAAACAGTCCACTGCTGGCCTTAAGCTCAAAGGTATACTTCGTATAATCTCCACTTCTCTGTCTGTGAAAAGCTCCTCAAGCATAGGGTGTAACCAATCCTTCTACTCATGATCAATTAAGTCACCTACCTTCCAACTTTCTGTACCTTCCATGGGAGATGAGAAAGGCTTGAAACTATAAGGGAGCAGCATCCACAGGTCGTTCCACACCGATACGTTGTTGCTCTCACCAATCTGAAACCGCAAGCCTCTAGCTATCACCTCTCTTCCAGCCAAGATACTACGCCACATGAAAGACATATCACTTCCCACCTCTGCCCTCAAGAAATCCGAAGTCGGAAAATATTTCGCCTTCAACACCCTTGCTGCAATGGAATCCGGGTTGGTAATCGGTCTCCACCCTTGTTTTGCAAGTAACGACAAGTTGAAAGACACCAAATTCTGAAACCCCATCCCTCTGTAGAAGGAAGAGAACAGAGCAAGTGTTTTCTGGGGGAATTCTTATTTAAACTTCTTCTCTCTTAATTCTAATAGCATGATTACATTAGACTTATATAGGCATCAAGAGCCTGACTTTAACACTTCTAACTGTTATGACATTAAACAATCAACCCCCTGGCTGCCAATGGAAAGCCAAAAGACTAATAACAATAGTAACTGGTAATCTGCAAATCAAAGGACAATAACCGAAAGCAGTTTTATTCTTAGGAAAACCAAGAAACAAGTTTGGTTTAATTTTCCAACAAAGCCTCCCGTAAACCAAACTTTCTTTTGACACCCAACCTTGCAACATCTTCCTTGAAGACCTGTCCACCAAGAGCCTTTGTAAAAACATCAGCCATCTGATCATCGGTCTTGCAATACTTCACTTCAATAACTCCTCTATTCACCAGCTCCCTTACAAAATGATATCGCATACGAATGTGCTTTGTCCTCCCATGAAGAACTGGATCTTTTGCTACCGAAATTGTGGAACTATTGTTGCAAAACAAAGTTGTTGGAGTGCTTTGGTTATGCTGCAAACTTTCCATAACACCTCTCAGCCAAAGAACTTGACATCCTGCATAAGCACCAGCAATATATTCTGCTTCGGTTGTAGAGAGAGCAACAATAGGTTGTTTCTTCGAACTCCATGAAATTGCACCACTTCTAAGACTAAAAACATAACCTGAAGTACTTTTGTTGTCATCAATACTTCCGGCTAAATCGCTGTCAGTATAGCCAACAAGATTCACTGGAACATTTGCTTGATAGAAAATACCATAGTCAATGGTTCCAATAACATAACGCAAAAATCTTTTTGCAGCCTCCCAATGATTAGCATATGGTTTCTCCATGAATCTGCTCACCAAACTCACTGCATACATGATATCCGGCCTTGTCGCTATTAAGTACATCAAATTATCCACCAAACTCCGAAACATTGTGGAGTTCACAGATTTTCCTTCACCATTTTTGCTTAGCTTTAAGCATGTAATGCATGGTGTTACTACTGGATTAGCATGCTCCATCTTGAATTTCATAACAACCTCTTTTGCATAGCTCTCCTGGGACATAAAAATACCTTCCTTGGATTGTTGAACTTCAATTCCAAGAAAGTGATGTAGTTCTCCCAAATCTGTCATCTCAAATTCCTTCATCATAGAGAGCTTAAATTCATTCAACATCTCCAAGCTATTTCCAATAAAAATAAGATCATCAACATAAACACTTACAACCATGAAGCTTCCTTGTGAGCTGCCTTTGATGTACGGTGTGTGTTCATATGGACACTTCTGAAAACCATGCTTCTCAAAGTAAGAATTGATGCGGCTGTACCAAGCCCGTGGTGATTGTTTCAGACCATATAATGCTTTCTTGAGCTTGTAGACCTTATTTTCTTCTCCTTCCTTCACAAAACCTGGGGGTTACTCAACGTAAACTTCTTCTTGGAGAGAGCCATTCAAGAACGCAGACTTTACATTCATTTGTAATAGCTTCCAATTGTTTTGAGCAGCAAGAGAAATTACCAAGCGAATGGTGTCAAGTCTGGAAACGGGAGCAAATACTTCAGTGTAGTCTTCACCTTCTTTTTTTCTGTACCCTTTCGCTACAAGTCTAGCCTTGTGCTTGTTGATAGACCCATCTGGATTGATCTTTGTCTTATACACCCATTTTACACCAATGGGTTTCTTGTGTGATGGCAAATCTGTGAGCTCCCAAGTTTGATTTTTTTCAATAGCTTTTATTTCCTCTTCCAAAGCTCTCTTCCACTTTTCTTCTCTACAAGCTTCATTAAAACAAATGAGATCCTCTCTAGCAAAGAATGCAAAATAAACAACATCATCTGGCAACTTGTTCTGTGGAGTCATAAAGGTCTTGCAAGCTTCTGAATTTTGGAAGAGGACTTTGAGTTGAATCATCTACATCCAATGTCGATCCCTGAGTATTGGACGTACCACCTTCATCTCCCAAAGCTGGAATGCTTGCTGTATCATTTTTGTCTTCATCAAAAAATGCATATTCATCGAACAAAACATCATGGCTTATTAAGATCCTCTTCGTCTCTGGATTGTACAACTTGTAGGCCTTGCTTCTGTCACTATATCCAATGAAAATACACTTCTCTGACTTGTCTTCAAGTTTGTTTCTGATTGCATCTGGAACATGAGCATATGCAACAGAACCAAAAACTTTCAAATGTTGCACATTTGGCTTCACTCCGTACCATGCTTCATGAGGCGTACAATCTTTCAAGCATTTTGTTGGTGATCTGTTGATTAAATAGACTGCACAAGATACTGCTTCTGCCCACAACTCTTTCTGTAATTTCTTTCTTCTAAGCTTGCATCTTACCATCTCCATTATAGTTCAATTTTTCCTCTCACTTACACCATTTTGTTGTGGTGTATAGCGAGTTGTCAGCTGATGCCTTATTCCATTATCTTTGCAATACTTCTCAAACTCATTGGACATATATTCTCTCCATGATCAGTTCTCAAAATTTTGATTGACAGACCAACAATGTTCTCAACTTCTGCTTTAAAATCTTTGAAGACTTGGAATGCTTCTGATTTTTCTTTGAGAAAACAAACCCAAACTTTTCTTGAAAAATCATCAATAAATGAAATAAAATATTTGCTACCTCCGAGAGATGGTACTGGCATAAGACCACAGAGATCAGAATGAACAAGCTCAAGAGGATATTTTGCTTGCCAAGAGGAGTGTGAAGGAAATGGATTCCTATGTTGCTTACCAAACTGGCATTCTTCACACACACCATCTTCTTCATTAATCTGGGGTAACCCTTCAACCATGTTTTTTGTTGCTAGCAGCTTCAAACTTCCATAATTCAAGTGACCAAATCTATCATGCCATAACCTGGAAGTTCCTTTCTCACAACCAACAAAGCATGATAGATTTGTTGTTTCAAGCTTGAGAGGGAATAGATTATTTCCAGCCACTCCAATCTTTGCAATAAGCTGATCTTTCTTTGACAAGAAGCAAGCATTATCATGAAAATGAATATCATATCCTCTCCTCAAGAGATGCCCAGCACTTAACAAATTGCTTTTTTGTCACGCCCCGAATTTTGAATGATAAATTCAAATCCGAAACATGAATTAAACACCTTAAATAAATAAACGTTCTGAATTTTTTTCTCAAATAACCTCACACACGATACATAACTCCAAATCTCGAAACCTCGAGTCATTATTACAATTCACTCTCACAAGCAATATTGTAAAGCTCTAAATGAGCATAACACACCTCACAAAGTAATTCAGATTTACACAAAAGCAGCTACTCAACGCAGCTCGATCTCCGTCCTGATTCTCTTAACCTGTAGTAGTGCCCGCTACACAATTTGAATAGTGTACCGGGATTGCAACAACACAAACCCGGTAAGCTTTTGACAGCTCGTATGAGTAAACAAGAAAGAACTGTTGATTTATTAAATTACCATTCTTATAACTCAACAAATAATCACAACATAAAGAAAGGATACTCTTGAGACTCTCTTTTAAGAACTCATACTTAAAAGACTCAAGTATCCTCAACACTTCTCACATAAGACCCCTCACAGTCTCAAGTAACCTCAACATCACTCATACAAGACCACTCACAGTCTCAAGTAACCTCAACATTTCCCTCACAACACCACTCAACAATTGGCAGACAGACTAGAGCTCTAACTGATCGTTTCCACCTACCCGGCGCGAGAGCGTGGTTCACGATTTTATACTATTCAGTTCCACCTACCTGGCGCGAGAGCGTGGTTCACTGATAGTATGTCATGGTCACCCCGTGACCTATTGATCTCCACAGATCACAACAATTTATTGTTCCTCAACAATAAAACTCAACATCTCTCTCAATATATTGTTTCTCAACAATAAACTCGATACCTCTCACAATATATTGTTTCTCAACAATAAACTCGACATCTCTCACAATATATTGTTTTCTCAACAATAAACTCGACATCTCTCACAATATATTGTTTCTCAACAATAAACTCAACACAACTCTAACCATACATATTATTTCACGTAAATAATATATATACAGACATTCACACAGGAATGTCTAACAACACCAACAATAGTTCATATGATTGCAACAAAATAAAGCAATTAAATATATTGGGTTCGTAATATGAACCACGTGAGGTTTACTCACCTCTAATCCCGCTGCGTCTTCTTAACAGCCCAATCAACGGTTCACCATCGTCCGCCAAATCAATCAATCGATCACCTAATCCAATGCGATCTTAACTTAGCCAACAACTCATAAACAAAATTAAACGACGATCCTACGGTCAGATCGAAATTATATGATGATCCAACGGTCGGATCCTCACGGATCGCCCTTAGGATCATCCTCCAAAATTATCACGAAGATCCAACGGTCGGATCTTCCTGAATCTTCCTTATAAAGATCTCCACAAAATTTCATGAAAATCCGACGGTCGGATTCTCACGAATCGCACTCCGAATCACTATTTCACAATTATACGAAGATCCAACGGTCGGATCTTCGCCCGTGACAACACAAAGTCATCGGGACAGTCATACGATCAACATATCAAAACTACAAGTCCATCGGACGGTCCGATCTTCACAGATCATTAATCGAACAATCGAAATTGATCAAAACCGTAAAAATTCATAACTAAATCATACGATATCCAAAAATTATGAATTATATATGCAAACGATCGTATCGACACGTAGAACACAAAAATGGACAGAAACTGTCCTTGGGGTGGCCGGAGGTCGCCGGAAACCACCATCACAGTGGCGGCACCGCCGCCCATCCAAAATCAAAATTTGACAAAACTCCCAACACGAAAGTTCTTCATCTTAACTCGAATTGAAACTTTCATAACTACACCAAAGTCAGATTATAAGCCAAAAAGTAGAATTTTACCTCATAAGGTTTGAAACCCGAAGAACCCTAGTTTTGAATTCGTTCCAATTCGATCTCCACAGATGAAATCGATGCAATCCAGCTTAGGGGAAATGATCTACATCCTCAGAAGTGCAGAATCCCCTCAAGAATCACGGCAAAAGGTGGCCGGAGGAGGGAGAACGACGGTGGGGAAAGGAGGTGATTTCCAGCTCGACTGCACCGTGTTCTTCGACTTGTAGCGGCTACCACGTTGGTTATTTCCCCTCGATGTCTTCTACAAAGTTGTAATATAGCTCAAGCCCAGCAAAATCCCTTTTTGAATCAACTCGATTCGAGGTCGGATGAGAGAGATATCGGCCGGTGAAGGAAGAGCAGCATCGGGCGAATTCCAGCTCGAGCTGTGCAGCTTCTCGGCCTCCTAGCGCCTTCCATGGTTCTTTTCTCACTTTGATGTCTTCTAGGAAGTTTTAACTGACTTCAAGGCGAATGAAAATACTTTTGGAATCAAGTCGATCGGAGGTCTGTGGAGGGAGATATGGACGGTGGAAGAGAGAGGCCGAAATCTGGGCTCGGGAGAGAAAAATCTGCAGAAAATTTCCAAAAAATGGAAATTTTCGGGATTTTTTTGCTATTTATAGAAATTTCCCCAAATTTCAATTGATCATAACTTTCTCATACGAACTCCGATTTTTTGCGTTCCGCATATGCACGAGATCGTATCGACGAGCTCTACAACTTTCATGAAGGAAGTTTTCCCAAATTTTGAACGTATAAAAAGTCACTTTTTGAGACCCCCTAAATAACGTTCGTTTTCGAAATAAAATCGTTCGAACTAATTCCACAACTTCTTCAAGCCTCGTACTCGCTCCCACAATGGTGAAATCATTTCTAAAAATTCACGGAATTAATTTTGGATTTTTCGGGGTATTACATTTTTAATCCAGGAACATAATAAACTTCTGACGTCTTTTCAATGTTTCTAGACTTCGATTTAAATGTGATTTCTCCAACCCTTTTTATTTTATAAGCTTTAGCATCACCAATTGTTACTTCACCATGATCTATCAGTTTGAGAGTCGAGAAAAGATTCTTGTTACCTGTCATATGCTTGCTAGCTCCACTGTCAAGGTACCACACCTCCTCCATGTAGTTTCCATGGCATGCTGCGACTAATGAAGTGTCTTGCTCATAGTTTCCAGTGTTGCTTTCATGCATAAAACCAGCTCCGACTTGCCTGTCATCTTCTTGCTTGGACCAGTAATTTCGCTTTACATGACCTGGTTTGTTATAATAAGAGCCTCCAGAACTTCCATGATAGTAGCCACGACCTCTTCCTCTACTTGGAAACGTGGTGTCTGTATTCTTGGAACCTTCATATTGATTGCTCGCCAAGCCTCTTCCAATTCTTTGAAAATTATACCTCTTCCACAAGAATTAAAGCCTCTTCCTCTTCCTCTTGCTCGATCATCTCTTCCATTCCAATGTGGAGATATGTGACCATGATTCCAATTGCCTCCCGTAGATATGAATTGAGACTTGAGTGCTTGATCTGGGTGAGAAGAGGCAGGTTTCCTCTTATTAATCTTAAACTCGTGATCTTCCAATCTTCCTTGCAAGTCATCCAGAGTGAGAGTAGACAAATCTGTTGATTCTTCAATAGCAGCTTCAACATAATCAAACTTTGGTAACAAGCTTCGAAGAATTTTTTCAACCACCCTTGCATCTTGTAAAATCTCTCCATTTGAGGCCATTTTATTAACCACAGAGTTGACTCTTGTAAAATACTCTCTGATGCTTTCAGTCTCCTTCATCTCCAACTTTTCAAACTCCTATCTTAGAGTCTGAAGACAAACCTCACCTTTTCTTTGCCTTTGTAGGCTGCATGAATGATGTCCCACGCTTCCTTGGAAGTCTCAGCTTGAGCAATTCTTTCATACACAGACATATCAATTGTCTGGTAGATATAGAAGAGTGCCTTGCTATCTTTCTTTCGATTCTCCTTCAAAACATTCCTCTATGGTTGTGTTAATGCACCTTCATTTTCCGGTTCGACGTAACCATCTTCGACAACATTCCATATTTCCAAGGATTTTAACAACACCATGACATTCTTCCTCCAATAATCATACTTTTCACCATTGAAACGAGGAATGAGTGAAAGCATATTTGGGCTGGAGTTATTTTCATTTGCCATGGGAGCACAAGCTTCTATAGCTATGATACCAGAATGTAGAAGGAAGAGAACAGAGCAAGTGTTTTCTGGGGGAATTCTTATTTAAACTTCTTCTCTCTTAATTCGAATAGCATGATTACATTAGACTTATATAGGCATCAAGAGCCTGACTTTAACACTTCTAACTGTTATGACATTAAACAATCAACCCCCTGGCTGCCAATGGAAAGCCAAAAGACTAATAACAATAGTAACTGATAATCTGCAAATCAAAGGACAATAACTGACAGCAGCTTTATTCTTAGGAAAACCAAGAAACAAGTTTGGTTTAATTTTCCAACACCCTCCCTCACTTTTGGGCACACACAACGTCTCCCATGCTAGCCAATGGATTTTCCGTTCATCTCCCTTCGAGCCCCACCAGAACCTAGTCATAAGTTGGTGAATATCATGGCATAGGTGTATAGGCAATTGGAAACAACTCATCACGTAGGTAGGCACACTTTGTACCACAGATTTCAACAGAACTCTGTAATCCGTATTGACTGCAGGGGCGGACCTATTCATAGGCCCGAAGGGGTCCGGACCCCCCCCCAGAATTTTTGGTATACTTCAATTTTAGTTACGTATTTACCTTATTAATATTAAAAATAGGCTTAATTTAAGTATTACACCCCCCAAAAACTTCTATAACCAATCAATTTGAATAATTAATCAATTATATTAAGAAACATAATTATTAAATTGATTGGTCTTTATGTCTGAATAAGTAAAGTAATTGATTTGTTTTATTTGAAAAATAGAAAGTAATTAATTTACCAAGAAAACGTAAAGTAATTGATGAATAAGTTATTACTTTCTTCACATCAACATTTGTAATCTTTATATGAGTTTAGGAGATGTATAAAATAGAATCTTGCTTGATTTGAAGATGAACATCTTCTATAAGGGAAATATACAAAACATTAATTTTTTGCAGAATTTTAATATTATATACTATATATGTCTGGACCCCCCCTGATGTCAAATCCTGGTTCCGCCCCTGATTGACTGATTTTCCTTTTGGTTGTGAAAATGATTCACTGTTTCAGGCTCTTATTCTTTCAGAGGATAAGAGGAATACCTGCTCTCCACCATTGCCTCGTGTCCGTCTTCTCAAAGTGAAGATCGATGCTCCTGCAACAAAACAAGTTGGGGAGTTGAAGGAATCCTTGAAATGGATGGCACCTTCATTAACGTGTTTATCTATAGAGCATAAGTAAGAGAGACTAGCCAGGCAGCCAGCCGATTAAGGCACTATTGTTGTCGGCTTTTTAAGTACAGAATTTAATCCCCTTCTTAGCATTTTCTTTTGATTGTTGTAAAAAGACTTCACTATGAGCCCTGAGACTCTTGCTATGTGTTCTGGGTGAGTGAATGAAACTTTGCATTTGTTTAATGAGTGAAACTTTCGATTGGAACTTGCTAATCCATGGGTATACCGTGAAGTTACAAAGGTTGTACCTGTGAACCAACCCCCTAAAGCGAAATATAGGCACAAGGAAAGAGCAATAGGCCAGACCAACCTAAAAAAACGAATATATCTTGTTTATTGTGTGCTCTGCCTCGCTAATAAAAACTCGCAACTACAAGCAATTGGGTATAGATCCTGGACATGGATTTTGACTCCAATTCTTCCACTCCTATTCCAGGTCCAGTACACATGACATAATGTGATGGATTATCATTTAAAGCTAAATAGAGCATCGAATATTTTAGAACTACTATCTGAGTTCATTTACAATGGCATCAGCTAATCTTAAGGATTTGATCATCTTCAAAAAAAAAAAAAAATTAATTAGCTTTCTTCTCTGCAAGAGTCCTGAAGAGGGAGATTTGTAAGCAAACGCAGAGTTGTATAAGCACCCATTGAGGCAAAGGTACAACTTCCAAACATCTACCAAAAGGTTTTTAAAGAAAACTAAAATATCATTCCAATGGTTTTGGATTGGCTTTAATTGTCCTCATGACCTTTGGCGAAGATCCAAGCAATTGTGGAAGAGCTGTTTGAACAATTGCGAGAAACTATACGTAGAATTTCCAACATCAGCCAAAGGAACTTTATTAAGCGAAACTGAAAGTAGATGCCAAAATGAGATCCCCTATAACCCAATTTACAGGTTTGAGTACTTTTTCCAATTCTTCCATGAATGCACCAACAGAGTCCTACATTACTCCTGGGTTATCATCTACAACAGAAATGAGAAGAGGAAAAGAATGAAGTTATGCACAATACTCCATCATCCTTACTTGCTCTTTCCAAAATGTTGGTAGAAATGTATTAAGTCGTGAAAATGTCTTCGCATTTACTATACTATATTACCTACTTCGTGCATTGGGTTAAAGAAGACACCACTAGAAAGACCATTACAAGTACATAGGTCCCCTAACTGTGTCATAATTGACATCATGTATAGAATAATGTCATCACTGAAGTTCGAAGCATATTGGAATTGTGGAATGTCTACACTACCGAATATTCTTCTTATGTTTAAACCCTGAATGAATTTACATT